>NC_137893.1:114230640-114441448 GCF_963455335.1 Martes martes | reverse complement strand
GATTCAGTCCATCATCAAAGTCCTCTCTCCTTGAAATTTTCCTAGGTTCCTCTTTTCATGCTCAGAAAACCTTTGGGAGATCTCTGGGTATGACCCAGTAATTTGTATTTAAACAAGTACCCCATCCAGATGATTCAGTGGCCCAAACATATTTGAGGAATTGCTGTCTAGTAAAAATCAAAGCTTTTGCAGGCTTTTGTTGACAAAATCTAAGTTATGTTTTAAAATAGTTATTTCCAACTTCTTTATTGAGAATAGGGGAGACAGAGTAGAATTAGAATCAGTAGAGATTTTTTTTTCAGTAATCCAGGAAAGAAATGATGATGGTTCTCATTTAGGTGGTTGCAGCGGAGGTAGTGAGATACAGTCAAATTCTGGTTATTTTTTATGCTAAAGCCAACAGGAATTTCCTGACATAGTGAATGTGGGGCAAGAATTAGACAACACTTAAACATAATGACAGAGTATTCGCCTGAACAACTAGAAGGATGGAATGCTATTAAATGAGGTGAAGGAGGATTCCACTGAAGTCAGTTTGGAGGGTAAAAGGAGCAGTTTGGGTCAGGAAATTATGAGTTTGAGATGACTCGTGGGCATTCAAATGAAGATATCAAGTAGGCAGTCAGATATACAAGTCTGATATGTATAGGAGGGTTTTAGCCTGGAGAGTTCAGATTGTGAGGGTTTTCAGTATCCAGAAGGCTTTTAAAGGGAAGCAGATGAGCCACCCCCACCTCCTGAATTTTGCAACTTTCTAATCCAAATTCCTTCCCTCCTAACCACAAGTGTTGACCCCAGGCTGCTCCTTAATAAGATTCTGCCTGCTGAGGTCCACCTCTGAGCTCACATGCCAATTTAGCTTTCCCTGATTTAGCTAAAACACATCTAAAATAAGATCAACCCATATCTTTTGCTTGCAGTTTTACCAGTAAAAGACTCAAAATTCCATAGTCTTTCATTTTAATTTACTCGCTCTTTCTTTCTTTTATTCCTTTTATAAATATTCATCGAAAACCTACAATGTGCTGGTTACCTTTCTTTCCTTTTCTTTGTTTTATCTTATTTTATTTTATTTATTTCTTTTCAGTGTTCCAGAATTCATTGTTTATGTACCACACCCAGTGCTCCATGTAATACATGTCCTCCTTAATACCCACCACCAGGCTCACCCAACCCCCCACCCCCACCCTTCCAAAACTCTCAGTTTGTTTCTCAGAGTCCACAGTCTCTTAAGGTTTGTCTCTTCCTCCAATTTCCCCCATCTCACTTCTCCTCTCCATCTCCCCATGTCCTCCGTGTTATTCCTTATGCTCACAAATAAGTGAAACCATATGATAATTGACTCTGTTACCTTTCTAGGCACTAAAAGACTAAGAACTTCTTACTAGTAACTAACTAAGTGAGTTTAAAGTCTGCATAAAATCTAAAACTAGAACATGGGCTTAATTGAGATATCACACTGTGTAGTCCATGAAGGATTCTTAGTCCACTAAGGATCCACCACAAGTCACTTAATGATACAGCTCATATTTGGCATCCACATTTTCAGAGAACAGAATTTTCCATAATGTGGGGGACAAACCTTTTATGATCAGTGAATTTTCAGTGTTTTCCTCCATTGTTGGTGGCTACCAATTGCTGTTAGATATTTGTAGAATTACTGCTATATTTCTCTCTTTTTTTAAAAGATTTTATTTATTTATTTGACACAGAGAGAGAGAGCACAAGTAGGCAGAGAGGCGGGGGGGTGGGGAGCAGGCCCCCCGCTGAGCAAAGAGCCCAATGCGGGGCTCGATCCCACGACTCTGAGATCACGACCTGAGCCGAAGGCAGAGGCTTTAACCCACTGACCCACCCAGGCGCTCTATATTTCTCTTTTATTTATCATTTTGCCTTGTTTCATTCTTACTGTCTCCAATTTTTTTTATTCACTAGCAAATAAAACCATGCAGGTTTGGTAGCTGATGAATTATTTGCCTTATAGTCAAAAAAGTTTGAGAATCTTTGGTAAAGATACAATTACTGATGATCTAAGAGGCCACCTATCTAGTACAATTTCAGGGGAAATTTGTAACGCAGTATGTCTGCTGCAAATTAGCCACAACACTACGTATTTAAAAATGCCTCAGGTTGAACATGCCTAGTAGATCCGTCTTTACATAGAAAAAACTAAAAACATAAATACTTTGTGCTGTTACTTAGAGAAAATGTCTTCATCATTTTGCATTCCAAAGTAATATCTACCTGTAAGCAAGATGGTAGAAGAGGTAGACTTATAGTTTAAGGCTAGAGCTAAGTGATGGTTGATCATGTTTACTCTAAAGATGCTCCTTTGAATGCTAAGGGCAGGCTTAGGGAATCATGTTCAAAGGAGCTGCTCTGTGGGCCTGTGGGATCAGAAAGTTCCATAGAGTCTTGCCTTCCTACCTCCCACACCCTTTCTCCATGGCTTCAAGCTCTTTAACATCAACCTGTCTTGATCTTCTGAATCCAGATTGCCTACATCATGAAGTCCCAGAGAAGGTGTTAGGAATTCCAGGTTCACATCCCTAAATTTAAGATTGGCACCCAGTCTCCCAGAGAAGGTCTAGAGAAGGAAATCAGAGAGTCAATGTGAGTCAAGAGCAGGAACAGCTGGATGAGGAGCTTAACTGGAATAAATCACACAACCAACATGGAAGAATGAACTATTGGTGCAACAGATGGCAAGAAGTCAAGATAATGGTACAGCACAAGGATGAAAAGAACAAGAGAAGACAAGCAGGCATAAACATCTCTGAGACCACAGAGACAAGTCTGATTACAGGAATATATCAGGAACTGATCATTTCTCACCTTTGAAATAAGGATGTTCTTGGGTGCCACTTGGAACTCACCAAGAAGAAAGGTGAACTTCTTACATTTGTGCTTTTCTTTTTTTTTTTTTCAAATGCTAAGAGACGCTGAGTTTAATTTTAAAAAACAAAATATTATCTTTGAAATCTTTAATTAAAAACAGAAATCCCAAAGATAGGGAAAACCGGAAAGACTGCTGGTGAGTTATAGTTAAAGTCTGTGGGACTAAATTTATGAGTTCAATGTTTGTCAACATCAATTCCAGTGAAGACCTGCTTGATGGTGCTCTTGAAAAGCAGTAGCCACTGAAAAGTGAGGGCCTCAGCAGCACACACAGCTGCCACTGGCCCAACGTGGAGCACTCTTTATATGGACCAAATGCCTGACAACTTTCGGAAACCTGTTTCTTCATAGATAGGAAAATCTGGCCCCTTCTGAAGGCAGCAGTAAGTAAAAAAATAAATAAATAAAAACTGTCAGGTGGCTTGTCATCAGTGCTTTCCCTTCCCAGAATTTCTTTCAACTTGTGCCTGATCCAGGAGTCCCATTATCCGCCACATAGTTTGCCTATTACCACCCTGCCTATTGATACAGAACTAACAGTATCTTATGTCCGTAGAGACCCAGTTACCAGTTCTATAGATATCAGCCAGCAATCTATTAACATCTGTAGGCTGAGTTAAAGGTTTGCTATAGTACTTCTCAACTTAAATTACAAAATAAATAAATTCCTTTATTCCATGCTCCCTCCACAGTTTGTAGAGAAGCTTCTCAAGACCTACTTTCTTTTCAATTTTCTCTTGAATTCACTCCAATAAAGCTTCTGTCCCTATTGCTTCCCCAATTCACTCCAAACTGCCAAATCCAATTGGCAATTCTCTGTTCTCCTTTTATGTGGCATAACAACTTTCAAATGGTTGAGCAACTACCCCCTCCTAAAAAATGTATTTCATTTTCCATCTGGGACACCCCTGCTTTTAGTTTTTCCCACTAGCCTCTCCATCTCAATCTCTTTTGCTGGTTCCTCTTCATCTTCCTGACTCCTAAACAATAAAGTGCTTTGAGGGTTCAGGCCTTAGTTCTCTTCTTGTGACAGTTATTTCTAGAGTGAGTTCATGCAGTCATGGCAGTAAATACTGTCTACACTCTGATGACTTTCAATTTTATCACTCCTGCGGGGAATGTGCCTCTGAAATCAAACCTTAACTATTCAACTGCAGTTTTCATGTCTCCTCTTGGATTTCTAATAATCATCTTACCATATCTAAAATAAATGTTTTTTTCCCCAAGATCGTCTCTTCTTTTTTTAATTATTCTTTTTTATTTTTTTCAGTGTTCCAGGATACATTGTTTATGCACCACACCCAGTGCTCCATGAAATACGTGCTCTCCTTAATACCCACCACCAGGCTCACCAGATCTTGTCTTCTAACAGACTTCCCCACTTTAGTTATGGAAATTACGTTTTTCCCATCGGCCAAGGGTTGTTTGTGACCCTTCCCTTCTCTCACATTCTACATCCAGTCTAACCTCAAGTCAGCTATACTTCCTGAGTGTGTCCAGAATTAAACCACTTCTCACCACTTCCACTACTCCAACTCTGGTTCAAATTACCAACATCTCTTACCTGCTTTATTACAACAATCTCTTAAGTGATGTCCTTCTTCCTACTTCTGCCTCTTTATAGTCTACATACAGAGATTCCCTAGACGCTCAAAATCAGAGAAGATCAAAACTCTGGTCAAATGCTACAGTGACTTCCCATTGCATCCTGAATAAGAACCCAAATTCTTACGTGACTTATCAGATCATGTTCCATAGCCCATCTGACCTTAACTTCCTCCCCACTCTATTTGTTCACTATGCTGTAGTCACACTGACACTTGTTTCCTTCCTATTTCTCAAATACAGTTCTGTCTCAGAGTCTTTGAACTTGATGCTCCTTCTTCCTGGAGAAGTCTTCCCACAAATACCAGGATGGTTCAATCTCACTTTCATCAGACTTTATTCAGTTCACACCCCTCATCTTATCAAGGAGGTCTTTTTTAATATCACTCTATAATAGAGCAACCTCTTTTCTTATTCACTTTCTTTGTTCCTCACCCTGCTTTACTTTTCTTCAGAAGTTTTATCACTGTCTGACATATTACATAAGTAATTACTGATCTATCCTACCGTCAGTGGAATGAAAGCTCCAAGGCAAATATTTTGTCTCTATGTTTCACTGCTGTATTCACAGTACTTAGAACAGTGTCTGCGACTATACAGAAGATACTTAATAAATATGAGCTTAACTATTCAATTAAATAAATAATAAGTGTATTTATAGAGTCTTTTTTTAATGCCAGTTGGAATCAGTCCTTTCTTTCCTGACGCTGCCTCCTGAATCCATCTGTTAGTATCCCAATAACCCATTCTGGTTTCTCACGACCCAGGAATATTTCTTCATAGCGTGGAATAGAGGAGAAAAAATAAATTGTTATTTAAATGTTTAACCATCAAACTGATCCAATCATTACAGTAGGCACTCAGGATTCAGAGATGAAAGCTTTAAACAAATTGTGAACAGTTTAGTTGGGTGAGAAAAACAAAATGACAATTTCAATACATTATTCAAAGTCCCATAACAGAATACATAAAGGGTTCTATGGGAGTACAGAACAGAACCCTAAACCTTAGTGAAGTACAGGGACAGAAGAATTGAAAAAATTTCAAAAGTTATGAAGCTTGCCAGGTTGCAGGAGAGCAGGGACGGACACCCCAGGTATAGTACATAACTTGTAGATGGTCTTTAGGGCATGGAGAAGAACTGCAGAGCAGGAAATAAGCTAAAGATGTAGACAAGAATTAGGTCAGCAAGAATGTGCATGTCATGATGAAAGAGTATGTATTTTATCTTGAAGTTGACAGGGAGCCATTGAAGGGGTTTAAGCAAAGGAATGAAATGACTAAGATCTAGTCCTGGCCCCACCCCTCACTGACTAGGATTTAGGCCAAATTATTTGATCCAATGCCTATCCAATTTTTTCAGCCAAAAAAAGCCTTTGTTCAAACAAAGGGTATCCAGAACTAACACATAAATCAGATAAAAAAGAACACTGGTTGAAGACTGGCCTGTTTGACTCTTTACTCTTTGCAGCAGTCTCTGAGGCCCCTCAATGAAATCCTCAGAGCTCCACGGATTACATGGCACAAAAACCACTGACTACAAATCTACTTCCTCATCTTCCATAATCTCTAGAAGACTTAAAATACGTTTTTTTTTTCTATACAAACTTTCACAGTTGTATTTCCCCTAACAACATTCTAAAGCAATATTTTTAAATCATTTGATTGTGGCAAAAGGTGTCAAAATTGCACTTTCATTTTTCCTCAAGAGAGCTTGCCTCAGTTAAAAAATATCCTTCCAGGGGTGCCTGGGTGGCTCAGTGGGTTAATACCTCTGCCTTAGGCTCAGGTCATGCTGCCAGGGTCCTGGAATCGAGCCCCGCATCAGACTCTCTGTTCAGCAGGGAGCCTGCTTCCCTTCCTCTCTCTCTCTGCCTGCCTCTCTGCCTACTTGTGATCTCTGTCTGTCAAATAAATAAATAAAATCTTAAAAAAAATTTAAAAAAAAATCCTTCCAGAGAATGACTCACATGAAAAAGAAAGACGTCCAGGTATTATTATTAGAATAAGTATAAGAACCTCATGGCTTCTTAACCAGCAGTACATGCTAAAGCCTAACTAAAAGTTAGGGCTGTTGACTAGCAGTAGAAACACTAAATGCCAAAGTTATGCTTTAGACACAAAGTTGCTTAAGTATGTTATCAGAAAACACTAGACAATGAGATTTTGTTGCCTTCGTGTTTATTCTTCTCAAGTATTGCCCCCTAGATGTCATCCTTTAACGAAAAGATTCTTTCTCTTCATATTATTCCATAACTAATAGAAGTCTCTTGCTATATGATTCTATGAGTTTAGTTAACACTATCCTGGATAAGTACTTTAACTTATCCAATAGAAAAGGAGAATAGACATTTTGGAGAGAAAATTATGAGACTACAGCATGAAAAAGAAATGAAAATATAGTGGGATATGTGGAGCATCAAAAGATGTGTCTGATCTACATTCCCATTGTACTCTACAGCCCTTCCAGGATGTAGTGCATTCTGCCATTTCTGCCTAAAAGAAGGAGGGCCAAAGCAGACATACTAAGGAAAAATAAGACAATCTTGGATGTAGCATTTCAGAACATAAGCAATAGCTTAAATGGGGAAAAAAGAAGTGTTTTAAATTTAAAAACTCAGAATTCTGTAGGATTCAGGGCTTGAAATGTGTACTCTCAAATTAAGTGCGTGTGTTAGGCAGAATAAAAGCCACCCAAAGATTTCCACATTCTAATCCCAAAACCTGTGAATATGATACTTCACTCTTCAATTAAGCACCCTGAGATGGATAGATTATCCTGGATTATCCTGATAATCACAATGCAATCACAGTAGCCTGGTGATTTAAAAAAGGTAGCAGGATTAGAGTCAGAAAAGGTGTTGTTATGGAACAGAGGGTCAAAGCCAGAAAATACTGTTTCTGGTTTTCAAGATGGTGGAAGGAACCATAAGTCAAGGAATGCAGATAGTTTCAGGAAGCTTTTGGAAAGGACAAGGAAACAGATGGCCCTATTGACCCATTTTGGATTTCTAACCTATAGATAATCAATTTGTGTTGATAATCAAATTGTGTTGGATTTCTAACCTATAGATAACCAATTTGTGTTGTTAAGCCACTAAGATTTTGGTAATTTGTTGAAGACAGATTTTGGAACTGAGAGTGGGGTACCTAACTATGCAGAAGTAGCTTTGGAATTAGGTAATGGGTAGAGGCTGGGAGAATTTTGAGGAGCATGCTAAGAAAAAAAAAAAGACTAGAATTCACTAACATACCTTTGGGAGAAATATGGTTAAAGGCACTGTTGGTGAGGGTTCAAAATGAAGTAAAGAGCGTGATAAAGAAAGTTTATATCATCTTAGAGAGGTTCTTCAGGTAGAAATAAAATCATCCCAGACTGACACACAGAAATATAAGGATTGAAGAGAAATGGAGGGTATAAATGTGAGTAAACATAACAGATTAGACTAATAGTGTTTAATATAATGCCCAGTGTAGTTTTAAATTTATGTGGAAATAAAAACTATGCCAGCCATGTAAAAACAGAATTGGAGTAAAGGGAGCAAAAGTGTTCCAGGGTTTTAGCACGATTATAGAAGTACAAATGTGATCATTTGTTACAAGGCAAGGATGGATATTTGTATAATTTAGTAGCAACTGAAGAAAAATAAAGACTAGTTTTTAAGAAGTGTCACTAATAAATTAATAGTAGGAACAATATAAATGGAAAAATTGACAGAATGAGAGGAACAGGAGACACATCAAAATCATATAAGGGATTTTATACTTTTCTTAATAATAGATGGTGAAGCAAGCAGACCAAAAATCAATAGAGATATAAACCTAAAAGCACAATTCATATATTTCATCTAATTATCATATACCTAACATCACATCTAACAATGACCAAATTAACTTCTTTGCAAATACACATGGATCATTAACCAACTTTATGCTGTTAATGCTGATATAACAAAGTCTTGACAAATTTCACAGGCTAAAATCATGTATTATATGTTCCTTGAGAGCAATGGAATTAAACTAGAAATAGACATAAAGATAACTAGAAAACTGCCAAATGTTTAGAAATTTAAGAAATACTATTATTATGTATGCATAGCCCATACATAAATGAAGACATGAAATCAAAATTTTAAATTAAATCAGAGTCGAATTACGGTGAAGTTAGAACATATTGAAAATGATGACTTTATCTAAAGTAGTGCTTAGAAGAAAATTTTAATGAAATGCTGAACAAAACATTAGCAAATTGAAAGCAGTGATATATAATAAGAATATACTTCAACCATGAGAGAATTAGCCCAGAAACACAAGGTTGGATGAATACTCAAAAATGTCAATGTTAAAAAACAAAAACAAACCCTCAATGTTAATTCACTACATAACTGTTAAAAAGGAAAAGCAAAGATATATGATCATCTTAATATTTACAGAATAAAAATACTTGACCAAAGTTAGTACCCATTCTTTGTAAAAACTCTTAGCAAACTAGGAGTAGAACAAAACTTCTTAATATGATAAAGACCTTCTTAAAACAGTCTATAGCAAACATATTTGATGGTGAAATAGTGAAGCTTTCCTCCCTGAGATTAGAAAAGAGGGACAAGGATTATGCTAACACCATTTCTAACCAATATTTCAGTAGTGTTCACTGAGTCACAATCATGGTCACCAATATGCAATAAAGCAAAGCTGTAGGCAATATTTTATCATTTCCTTCTTCCACTACCCAATGTGTCTTTTGTTCTCAAACAGGAAATCAGCTAGACTGAATTTTTTACTCAGCAGAATAAGACAAACCCTCACTCCTGATGGGTCATTCTCCTCTGTTGTTGTTGACTGCTAGAGTATGTGTTATTTTTTACTTTGGACATAATAGTAAAAAGTATCTGAGAGAATCCTGTGGGTCTCAAATATAGAGAACATGGCTTTGACCACCACCCAAATAAGTGATCTTTGTGGGGAAAAGCTGTGGTAGAGAATAAGAATGAATAATAAGATACTTGCTTAAATTCAGCACAGACCCAATGCATTTAGCCCATGGTCTAGGTCTGTGCATCTCTGAAGAAAAAGAATTATTTAAATGTCAGATGCAACACTGATTATACTCAGATGTTTTGACTTGTCCTGCTTTCCATGAAGCAAGCCTTTATTCAGAGTCCCCAATTCTGTCACCACTCTGGATTTGTTTTGTCCAACCCTGTCATATTTCTCTGGTACAATTGTAATATATGCATCTGGACCTAATTGATGCTTGCTAACTTTTTAATAATCATCAGATGGGAATAATAAAAACTGATCAGAGATAAAAGCTTATAAGCAAAGGAAGTGAAGAAAAAAACAGAGTGCAAGTGCTATAGATATTGTTTGTCCCTAAGTAGAAATGAACCACCTTTGGCATTCCAAGCCCAGAGAAGGAACCTCAGAGAGTTTGGAAGGATCTAAGACGAAGGGCTCTTATCTCCAGTACAGCATAAAAACTGTATGGTAAAACAAACACACAAACAAGCAAATACCTTGAACTCAGTAGAGTAAAAAGTCAATAGAGAAGAAATTACCAAAGGTGATATCCAAGCTGACATATCTTATATCTCATGCCAGATATCTTCCAACTGCGCCTCCAGATTCACTCCCATTTTGTTCTCTTCCTATTGGTTCCAGTGGGATTTAGCCATTGGGGACTACAGAAGAAAATGTAGACAAAGTGTGATACCAGTATATTTATTCCCCTGAAGCCCTTCCTGAAGAGTCATATTAGGTTGGCTGCATCCCTTGAATGATCACTGCTCCTTCCAAGTCAACCTTCGCTTCTTAATTGTCTCCTTTTCTAGGTTCTGGTAACCTCTCTCATCTCCCTTTTAGGGTCACTGCTAGCTCTGTCTACCTGCACTCTCCTTTGTTGTCTCCTTACAGTCCCCACATCTTTGTAATCAGTTCCTATGTAAATAAACTCTCTGAAATACATTAATTTGAGTGTGCCTTTGTCTTGTAGGGGCACTTGTGAATATGAGTCTTATGTGCATCCTACCATGCTTTGTGGAGGCAGAACAGTTCAGTTTCTTATGTTACCAAGAATAGTATGGACAGAGCAGTGAGCCCTAGTCAGTCTTCCACACAGAAAGAAAAAGGAATAACAGTGACAAGGCAAAGATCATATGGAAGCATAGGCATCTTTGCAGTTACGAGCACCAATACAAGATGACCAAGAACTAGACTCCTCTTCACCTAATACCCCACCCCAAACCCTTGGCATTGCAAAGCCCATCAGAGCATAATAGGGTCAGGAAGTAGGCATTCTTGTTATACAATTGACAATGAAATCTTGAGAATTTGAAGTCATTTTAAATTATTCCTTCTCCTTCATTTCTTTAGCAATTAGAATAGAGAATTGTAATTTTCCTGGCAAAGTATCTCTCGATTATATTTTTTCCTTTCTTTTTTCATTAATTACACCTTTGCTTAGGTACTGATCTCTCTGAATTATTGCAGCAACTTCTTAACATGTCTTTTGTGTTAACCTCCAAAAAGCTGGAATCCCCCTCAGTCTACTCATTTATAGCATTAAACACATCACAAATCTATTGATATTGACATAGTATACATCGGAAATAAGTTTCAACCCCTAATATCAAAGAAGGAAAGGTGTCAACTCTCAGAAGTAGGGCTAATTCCCTGCACCTGGCATGAATCTTGTTCCATGGGTATCTCCCTCACCTATAACACGTCAAAACTTATAATAGACATTTACTATATTCTCTGATTACAAAAAAAAAATTATAAATTATGTAACAATTTGGGGCACCTGGGCAGCTCAGCCTATTAAGTGTCCAACTCTTGATCTTGCATTTAAGCCCCAAGTTAGGCTCCATGCCCAATTATGTAACAATTAAGTTAACTGAATTATAACCTAACACTTTATTGGATGAGTTGGATATGGTAGGTGCAAAAAAAGAAGGTAATTTTATTGTTTCCTACCACTGTCTTTGCAAATCTACCCCAAGATTTGTTCTCATCTTTAGGTAAAATTTGGAGAGGTATTTATAGATTTCTTGATTACTGCACATCTCATTTTGTAAGGTAATAAAAAGTCCATTCCCACCTAATATGAGAAGTCTAGAGTTAACTTAAATTGTCTTTCCATTACCTGCTCTGGCTGACTTCCCTTTTGGAAGGCTGTGCTAAAGAAAAGAGTCATGATGTAGGCTTTTCTCTTTCACCAATCTTCCAAATTTCCAACTGCCATTTGAGATCTTTCAGGGCTGGAAAGTGAGAAAGGAGGCAGAAATGCTGTTTCTTAGTATTACTTAGCTGTCATCTGGAGCTCTGCTAATTGAGCATGCTAATTCTTTTGAATTATTTCTCTTTGCAATGCCACTTTTGGCTTTCCCATTGGCCCACCAATACTTTTAAGTTTTCAGATTAGGTTGTTCTCTTTCTTGCCCTAATCAAACCTAACTGAAAACCCATTATTCAAACCAGCAAACTCTCTTGATATTGCATAAATGAAAGATTTAGAAGTGTTAAAAATACATTCAATCTTCATTTACATATCTAATGGTTTCTAGGAAAATTTATAATACAGAGAAAAATGATTACTACGTACCAGGACCTTTATAAGTGATATTTTATTTAATCTTCACAAAACATTTTGAGAAGACTTTATTCTATTACAGATGAGAATACTGACACTTAAAGGGGTTAACTTGCCTAAAGTTAGTAGTAAAAGTGGTAAAGTAGTAAAAGTAGTAAAGAAGTAAAGTAGTTAGTAAAGGTAATGAATATCAGAACCCAGATTACAACCTCATAGAAGACTGATTATTGAAATCAAATGAGCTAAGATGTATAAAGTGCTTATCTTTATATAGTAAACATTATCCAACAATTTGTTAGGTCAATAAAAACCAGTTGCTCCAAAAAGACATTTTATTTCTCATTTGTCATTCAAAATACTCTGAGTATAGCTCATTCATTCTACAAAATCAACCAGCATAAACTACTATGAGATCCCAAATTTTCTGCCCTTTTATAGCTTAATAATACATTTGGATGTGAGGAATACATACCTGAAACAATTGAGCAATTCTGCAAGACATATTCCAAGAAGTGTTACTAATGATTAACATTTGAAAAGGGGAGAGATTAGGGTGCCTAGATGGCAGGATCAGTTAAGCACTGGCCTCTTGGTTTCTGCTAGGTGGGGCTCCACTCTCTATGTGGAGTCTGCTTGAGTTTCTTTCTCCTTCTCCTTCTGCCTCTCCCACTCGTGCTTGCTCTCTCTCAAATAAATAAATAAATCTTAAAAAAAAAAGAAAAGAAAAAGGGAGAGATTGATGAGGATACGGCATCTAAAAATGAAGAGTTGACACAGAACTCTAGAGATCTTGTCACAAAAGGCAAAGTATTAAAAAGAAATGCATGTACAAAAGTCAAAACTGGACAAAACAACCACAAATGACTTTTACAAACACAGATGAAGGCAGACCCCAAAGCAAAATTATGTAAATGGTAACTCTTTTACCAAATATTCTAAAAAGTAGAGTGAATGGTTACTTATGTATGGGGAAGAAAAGTGTTTAGAAAATAAAAAACTATTTAAAAAAGAAGAAAAATATTAGTTCCTTCATATGGAATAAAAAATACAGAATAGTCAAATAATTTAAACAAACTGATTATTCAAGTCAATGTGGAAATAGTAAGTTCTTAGTCAAACTTCAAAAATAAAAATAGAAACTTTAAGGGACTATGCTCATGTGTTCTTTGGTTTTATAGCTGTGTGGCTGAGATTTAATCATTAGTTGAATAAATTGTTTGGCTTTGAATATAAAATTAGAGCATATATATGTAAATTTTCTTATTCAAATTTAGGACCTAATAAAAAAATTAAAAGTATGTATGAACTCTGTTTAATGTTGTATATTACCTCTGCTTAATCTTAAAACAGTTTTTTTAGTTCTTCTCTTAAAAGATATTTCAACAGATAATTGGCTAAAACAGGATGCATAAAAAATTTTTAAATGAATTCCACAGGGATAGATTAATTTTATGACTCCAAGTACATTTTAAAATTTAGCTTCTAACAAAGATTTTTTGTGTCAATTATTATTTAATAAACATACCTATTTTTAATTAAATTATAACTCAACATCTTTCTGCATCACATTTTTCAAACCTGTTTCTTAAATGTCTTCTCTGATCAGTGAATGTGGAAATAACATGGGTAATTTAGAGAAGCCTAATCTACCTAAAGAATAAGGCTGAACAAATGGTAGATTATATTACAAAATACAGAAGAGAAATTTATTTTATTAAGTTCAGAATCAATTGATTGAACATTAGCCATGTCATGATCATTTTGAGCTCAAGAAAACTAATTTTTAAGTAGTGTGCAGTTATGGAAATTTTTAAGTAGTATGCAACTATGGAAATTTGTGGAATGAATGAATAAATGAGGAACCCAGATTGCAACATACAATTTTATTATTTTCTCAATCATTTTAATATAAAACACAAAAAATATAATAAAATATCAAACTTTCATCTTCATTATAATAATAAAAGAGAACCCTCATGTAATTATAGAAGACTGGAATCAATATTATTCATATTTGGTTTTTATTCATTTAGTATATACTGAACTTATTCACTTAATTGCTAAAAAATTTTAACTCAGAACGAGACGACAGAATAGAAGTTTTTTTACCATCGTCCCCCCAATAGAACATTGATCTTGACAACCGTGCATGGATGAGAATACCTTCATAGGAGTCCAGGAGTCCATTAGAGAAGTTCCAACACACTGTTGGATGAAGAGAGAGAGAGAATAGATGCAATTGAAGAGGGTTAAAAAAAAAGAACAGTTTCACTTTACCTGAATCATGCATTGCCCAAGAGAGCACTGCTCAGTGCCAAGAGAAGCCCCATCAGCCTGCAATTTCTCCCACAGGGAAAGTGAAAATATACTGTATGAGCACCTGGTGTCACCAGCCAAGCAGGATATTGCACAAGAAGTCCACTGCTTTCTTGCTCCACCTACAATACTGAAGTGATAGGCATGGTTGAGGGTTTGGGAGAGCTGGGAACACAGCAATAATGGCTCCAAATCATCAGAGGGCTGTGGATCTAACTAAATGCCTCACAAAATTGATAAAGGAGCCCACCCATGAACCTCTGGCAACACCTTGCTTGCATATCCTGTCAAATGGCCCAAGAGCAACTTCTATGTTGTGTGTACCTCACCCACCCCACTTTGGCCAGTTTCTCATGTCCATTGTGAGCCTTTACAGACAGCTTGCAAAAGAAGCACAGAAGCCCTGCCCTATTCTGGAGAATTAGGGGAAAGCACACAAATTTGAGCATTTCAGGGTACCACCTGAGGCAAAACAGGGAACTCACCATGCAGCCTGCCTTTGCGAGAGTAAAAGAAGCATACAACTTTAGGAATTCCCCCCAAGGGGGAACAAGAAATATGAAATACGTGCATCCATACAAAATGTCAGAAACAACATAGGAAGGCCCAGCCAGACTAACTGGTGAAGGTATTTCTCTCCTGAAGTCAGTAGCAAAGACTGTAGGAGGTGACTGTTTCTTGAAATGCAAAGACAGCAATGCAAGAGTTTAAGGAACTCAAAAACAAAAACAAGGAAATATGACATAACCAAAGAAACACAATAATTTTCCAACAACAGACCTCAAAGAAATGGAGATCTATGAATTGTCTGAAAAGAATTCAAAATAATTATATAAGGAAAATCAGTGTGCTACAAGAAAACACACATATATATAACTCAAAGAAATCAGGAAAACAGTACGTGAAGAAAATTGGAAGTTCAACAGAGACAGAAATCATAACAAAAGAACAAAGAGAAATTTTGAGGGACACCTGGGTGGCTCAGGGGATTAAAGCCTCTGCCTTCAGCTCAGGTCATGGTCCCAGGGTCCTGGGATCGAGCCCCACGTCGGGCTCTCTGCTCAGCGGGGAGCCTGCTTCCCTTTCTCTCTCTCTGCCTGCCTCTCTGCCTACTTGTGATCTCTGTCTGTCAAATAAATAAATAAAAATCTTTATTAAAAAAAAAGAAATTTGGAAATTGAAGAATACCATGAGTGAAATGAAAAATATAATAAAGATTGTCAACATTGAGTTGATCAGAGAGAAAAATCAGTAAATGTGAAGACAAATCACTTGAAATTATCTAGTATGTGATAAAAGGAAAAAGAATGAAAAGGATTGAAGAAAGCCCTGTGACTTATGGGACATTATCAACAAAACTAAAATACACATTATGGGAGTTCCAGAAGGATGCAGAGAGAGAAAGGAACATCTTATTTAAAGAAATAATGTCTGAAAACTTCCCAAATCTGGGGAGAGGTATGGATATTCAAGTACCTGAAGCTTAATGGTCCCCCAAACCACTTGAATTCAAAGATTTCACTGAAATATATTACAATCAAATCATCAAAAATCAAGACAGAGAAAATTTTGAAAGTAGCAGTTGAAAAGGTTTGTCACATTTGAGGGAAACATCTACAGATTTCTCAGCAGAAAACTTGCAGTCAAGGAGAAAAGAGGATAATATATTCAAAGTGCTAAAAGACAAAAACTAACAGCCAAAAATACTTGAGCAGCAAAACTATTTTTCACAAATGAAGGAAAGAGGAAGTATTTCCCATACAAATAAAAGGTGAGGGAGAGCATCCCCACTAAACCTGTCTTATAAGAAAAGCTAAAATGAAAGGAAGCTGGCATGAGATGTGAATGTGAAAACATGAAAGCATAAAACTCACTGATAAAAGTATGTACATAGACAAACTCAGAATATTCTAATAGTAGTATATAAATCACTTTTTACTCTAGTATAAACATTAAAATACAAAGGTATTAAAATAACTATAGCTATAATTTGTGGTATATATATATATATATATATATATATATATATATATATATAAAATGGAATACTATTTGGCCTTAAAAAAGAAGGAAATCCTGCCATTTGCAACAACATTGAACCTAGAGGACATTATACTAAGAGAAATAAGCCAGACACAGAAAGGCAAATACTGCAAGATCTCACTTACAAGTGGAATCTTTACAAAAAAAAAAAAAAAAAAAAAAAAGTCAAACTCATAGTAATGGAGAAGAGAATTATGGTTACCAGTAACTGAAGGGTGAGGGAAATGGGGAGATTCTGGTCATTGGGTACAAACTTTTAGTTATAAGATGAGTAAGTCCTGGAGACCTAATATAAAGCATGATAACTATAGTTAATAATAATGTATTATATATATGAATTTTGCTACCAGTTGCTCTCAAGTGTTCTCATCACACACACACTCACACACAAACAAGTAACTGTAAGTATGTGAGGTGATGGATATATCAATTAGTTTGTGGTAATCATTTTACAGTATGTATAATCAATCATACCTCAATAAACTGAAAAAAGAATCCATCAAAACATATATTAACCCATTTATTTCATCTTTACAGCATCCTATGAGAATATGCTATCATTATCCCCATTTTACAGATAAGAAAACTGAAGCAGAGTATTAAAGAACTTGCCAAAGAAAAAGCAGGGCTTCAAACCCAAGCAATCTGGACCCAGAGTGATTTGTGATGCTTGCCTACCCAGACACTTTATACTGACAATCTATTTTACCTTCTTTATCTTTACTGATAAATTTGTACCTCAAAATAAAAACTGCGTCTCATAGTCCACAACAAAGCATTCTTTTTTTCCATAATGTCATCTTTCTCTCAAGTCCTACTTAAAGAAATAAGACCTCCTCATTCATTCTACATTAAACAGAAATCAGATGTTTATAGAATCAAAGAACACTTTTGGTTCATCTCAGATTTCTTAATCAACATATACCACTGATCCAATTCTGAGTACAAAGAAAGAATTCAATTGTAGCTCCTTCCAAAGCCCAGAGGAAGTAATGGCTTTCAGTCTATTGGAAGACATCAATCCTTTGAAGGAGAACAACCATAGTAAAGATATTAAGAGATGAACAACATTGGTCTCTTTGGTTCAAGACGTGAGTTTCTCCTAGATTAATGGTGTTCAAATTTTAGCATACATCAGCAACACCAGGAAGGCTTATTAAAATACAGATTGCTGGGCTCCGACCCAGCAGTTTCTGATTCTGGAGGTATAAGGTGATGCACAAGCATTTACGTTTCTAATAATTTCCTGACTGATACTGATGCTATTGGTCACATGTCCAGCTTTTAAGAAACATCGACCTATACTAAGTTTTCCTAATTGAAGTTCCAGAGAAACTGCTTTCTTAGAATAATGATGTTTTCTTTGAAAATGGGTTTTGCGGTCAAAAAAGCTTGGGAAATTATACAAACTTGAGGAATCACAAAATATCTTAGTATATTATGAGAAGACTTGGAAAAATCTCCCATTTAACTTAGTTAAACCTAGCTTTTCCTAAACTTACATGACCATGGTTTTCGGCAGAACACCTATTAAATCACATGGAACTGGAGTTCTGAGGAACAATGAGAAATGTTTGGCTGCCATTCAACATTAGTAGATTTTGCTTACACATTAATTTTGCCAGGTGTTTTTATTTTTCTCTTTGATTTATACAATGCCCCATTACCGGCTCCAAAGTATACATTCATTCTTAGTCAAGATTTCATTTCTATGAGTGAGATATAGTAGGAACATTGCCAACCCAAGTATCAGATATGAAATTATGATGTCAGCTGATGGTGCACAGAAGATACATTAAGTTAAAAGACTATCAAATTGAGACCAGATATCTAAAAAATGTGCATGCACCCTGGCAGAAAAGCATAGTTGCCATGACACACCAGGTTCATTTTCAAGTTTGCTAAGTCAGCATCAAAAGAAATTCCTCTTACATGTGCCAGGTAATTAAAAAGCATAGTTCTAACATTAAATACAGTAAATAATTTTACCCATCCTTATCTACGCCCACATCAGCTTTCTGTACAGCAAGAGAAAAAAAGGGTTTCAAAGCTTCGAACATATGGGATTTTGTTTTCTAACATAACTGTTCTAACATTTAGCAACATTCAAGAGGATTGTCTTCACTTAAGATGGGCAGCTGTTTCCCTGAGCTATGACGAGCAAAAAGCTTCTAGCATGGTCCTAGTATATAGGATGCAATCAGTAATTGAAATATTTTCTCCCAATTATTTTTTATTAGCAATATACATTTTAAAGAACAGTTTTAGATTTATAGAAAATGTATACAGATATAAAAATAATATATTTTCTATTTTTAACATCCCACTATATGCTGTATTTGTTACCACTATTATTACCAAATATAAATGCTATATTTGAAACTACTATAAATATGTTATTCTAACTTAAGTTCATAGTTTATTCAGATCTCCTTGGTTTTCCTGTAATGTCCTTTTTCTGCTCCAGGATCCCACCAGGATACCACATTATTTTATTCATCATTTCTTTTGGCTCTTCTTGACTAAGACAGTTTCTCAAACTTGTTTTTGATAACCTTGGCATCTTTAAGGAGTACAGATCAGGTATATTATAGGAGCTCCTTCTATAAAATTGTGTTTTTCTCACAATTATCCTGGGGTTATGGGTTTTGTGGAGGAATATCACAGAGGCGAAATGTCATTTTCAACACATCATATCAACGTTACATACCACTAATATAATTTCTGATTGTTGATGTTCACCTTGATCATCCAGCTAAAGTCATGTTTGTCAGGTTTCTCCACCATTAAGTTATTCCCTTTTCCACTTTTCTATATCATAATATTTGTAATAAAGTCACTGTGCACACCCCACACTTAAGAAGTAGAGGCTTCTGCTTCCTCTCCTTTAGGGCAGAGGAGCTCCATAATTTCTTTGGAATTCTGCACAGAAGATTTTTCTCTTCTTTATGTATTAATTTACTTTAATAATAAATAAATAAATAAATAAATAAATTGTAATTTATTTACAGCAATATGGACTCACAGATATTCATTTTTTTACAGATATTCATTTTATAATTTGCGTTATAATCTAATACTATTTTTTGTTGTTTTGTTGCTCAAGCTGTTCTTATTTGACTCACTGAAAACTCTTTCACTTGGCTCCTGGGTTTTTTTTACATACCTCCTTCATTCTCATCATTGTGGATTTCTTTTTTTTTTTTTTTAAGTTAGTTGCTTCAGGTTCATCCTGACCCTGTCCTAGAGTCAGCCATTTCTCCAAGAAGACCTGGTTCTTTTTAGTGGAGAATGTCCTAAAATCCAAGATCTGGGCACTGTGTGATTGTCGCTACTGGAATGTCTTTTCTTTTATATCTTTTCAGTTGTCAGAACAGAAAAATATGTATGTGTATATTAATATATATTATAGATTATATATATAAAATACATTTAAACATATATATCTTTAATATAATACTTATTTTATCTAATAATACCTTTATTAATTAAACATGAATTCTTACAGCAATCTTAATTTTAATCTTCTGAATATGAACTATTTTGTAATGAGAAATAGGCTTCCTAGATCAGATCACTATGTAGCAGTAGTACTGAATAGTCAGTTTTGAAAAACTTACATTCTATAAATGGAAAAAATGCTATCAAATGTGGAGCACTGAGTCAGAGAGGCAATATGAAGAGGATGAGAAATCACTGTAATCCATTAAAAGAAACAACCCAACAACCAAAAATTAGGCATGTGTTGTACATGATTAGCACTTCCCAATATCCCACTCGGCTCTCCTTTGGGTACACTACACTTACTGGTCCCCTTCTGTTCAGTAGAGCTATGTGTCCAGTTCTGCCCACTGATTAAAAGAGAAAGCTATGTATACCACAACAACCTTGATACACATCAGTGACAGTTGAGAACCTGGTGTATTCGTTTACTAGGGCTGCTACAACAAAATACCACAGATTATGTGATTTAAAACAATGACATTTGTTTTTTCACAGTTCTGGAGCCTGGAAGCCAAGATAAAGGTGTTGGCAGGTTTGGTTTCTCCTAAGACTTCTGTCCTTGGCTTGCAGATAGTCACCTTCTCACTGTGTCCTCACGTGGCCCTTGATTTGTGTGTGTGCATGCATTCCTAGTGTCTTTCTCTTCTTACAAAGATATCAATGATTGTGGATTAGGACTTACCTTATGACTTTATTTAATTTTAATTACCTTCTTAAATGGTCTATCTCCAAATGCAGTTTCATTGGGAGTTAAGGCTTCAACGTATAGAGTTGGAGGGGTACATAATTCAGTCCATAATGCCCAGGGTTACTTAGAACAGAAAACAGGAGATCAGGGCTAGAACTAGAACTAGGAAGCCAGGAGAGCTATAAAAAGCCAACTGATAGCAGTAGAGATGGAAGACTCCAAATATCAAACCACTGCTTTTTAGGGCATGGTAATTCCTAAGGTATTCCTCTCAGATGCCTGTCATACCTCTACATGCTATGTTGGTTTTCCAGAACAACAACAATAAATGATAAAATATAAATTTTAAGCAAAATTAGAAAATTATTTGAAAGAACGTGGTAAAAATTAAAACACATGCAATTAGCTAAAATTAATACAAAATATATAAATTTTGAGATAATTTTTATAATAAATCATCATTATAATGAAGAAAATGAGCTGTACGGACATACTGAAAACAGTTAGTATAGATTCAGATGAAAACATGAAGTACCAAGGTCAAGAAAAGGGTAAAAGAAGGAACCTATGAGTGGTTGTGACCTTGGTGAATTTTCTTTAGCAGAACACCTCTTAAATCACATGGCACTAGTGTTCTGGGAATAATTTCACTATAGGAGTCTCTCCTCTCTAAACATTTCAAAATATTCTGCAGAACATTTCCCCCTTGAATATGTTACCATTACCTGAATTTTAATATATTTCAAGCTAAACTCATTTTTTATTTCTTTCCAAAATAAATTTATCTTTCTGTATTTAGTACTTTTTCAGCTGTGGTACATTATGCCTTTTTTACCCACTTTCTCAGAAGAAAAAAAAAAAAGATTGTTACCTTGGACTCTTTCTTCTTGTATCTTCTCTTCAAACTCATCAACCAACAAGTCTCACCTACCCATACCTTCAGAAAAGAAAAAATTACTAAGAAATCATCATAGGTCAGGCAGTGTTCTGGGAAGAGGGGATACACTAAAGGGCAATATGAAGGTCCAAAGCATTTACATTCCATATTAGCCATGAAATCAGTAAATCAGAAATGGAGTAATAGATGCTCTGTTGAGAAACAGGGAGGAAGGCGGTAAAATAACAGATCATTGCTTTGAAGTCATTAATCTGTTCCTTTTACCTCTGTGACTCTTCTAGTATATTTCCATCACACTTGGAATAAAATTCAAACTTCTTAACTTTATAGCCCACAAAACGCTGCATCATTTGGTCCCTAGAGACTGAATGTTGTCTTCTCCATTCTTTTCTTGATTCATTTCCCTCCAGCCATGCAGACTTTCTCATCCTGCAGGTAAGCCAAGCTGTTCTCTTAGTCATGGTTTGTATATCTTCTATTCCTCTCACCTTAGAATTTTTATCCCATATTTTTGTCTAACTTCATCTAATTTCTGCTCAACCCAATTCCCTCACTCTCTGTTCTTTTTCCCTGCATTCAACTGTCTGAGATTGTATTATTTATTTACTTGTTTGTGTGCTTATCATTAAATTATCTTTAAGTAAGAGAAAGAGCAATTAAGTTTAAATACAGAGCTCTTTAATAACTAAACTACAAAAATAATAATGAAATTGTTAAGGTGTAGGACTCACCTACTTTTTCCCACTCTGGGCATCAGAACTTGATTCCAGAAATAGAAAAAACCAGTGGTGCCAACCATATATATATATAATTTATATATATAATATATATATTAAGGTATTCTTCAAACAATCAAAAAAATCCACCCATTTGGGAATAATTAAATTCACACATTATAATGTGAACAGTATTTTTGTACCATATGTTCCTGCTCACAACTTACTAGAACGTGTATACAGAAGCTTCCAATTAAAACATAGTTTCAGTTCTTCCTCACTAAAGAAATGGTGATGACCTTATGTCCCAGCCAATCTTGACTGAGGTGTCCATTTCTTGTTTCTTATTAGCACTCACAGCAAAACTTTTGTTTTTCACTTAAGTGCTTACTCAAAATAATGCTTTAAGAATAGTGTTTTTATAAGGTGATTTCTATACTAGCTTTTGCTCTCTCCAGAATGTTCTACAACCCTGTTGTGCAAAGTGTGGTGCAGAGACCAATAGCATCACTTAGAACCTCATAATAAACTTAAGACTCCTTAGATCTGAATTGGAATCTGTATTTTAATTTGATCCCCCAGGTAGTATTTATCCATATTACAGCTTGAGAACCTCTGTTCTAAAAAATTCTGGCCACCTTGCTTTCCTTGCACAAGTAAATAGCTGTTGTGATGTTACAGCTGTTTCTCTCTGATGGTATTGCGTTCTTGGCAGCTGAAATCTGTGTGAACTCAACAAGCTCCACATGTTATGCCAATACATGGGGTACTCTGAACCCTTTTTGGTATGAAAGAACTTTATTCCTGGAGCATAAACTAAAGACATGCTCTCTTTCTAGATAAAAACTAACTTCTGGTCAGGGTGATTTATTTATCTTGCTTATTACTATAAAAATATTTGTAAATGTTCTTTAGGTTCATTTCAGGCAAATAGAAACCTGATACAAACTTAGATTTAAAAATCATTTTCAGATTGTAGAAAATCTTTTTCTACAAGACTCATCATTTCACTTTCTTGCTATAACTTATAACTTTATCTAAAGAAATATGTGGCAATAGCTGATTAGTGAATGATTTACAATTATTCTACCAAACATAAACCTGAATTCTATATGTCAACTAAAGGGAGTTAATCTGCTAAACTTAGAGCCCTCATAGAATATTTATACTGCCTCCCAAAATCTTCTGTTGCATGAAGCAAGGCATACCTTAATGTGATGAGCAGAATTACTACTCCCTCCCCCAAAGATGTTACCTTATATGGAAAAAGGGACTGTGAAGATCTGGGTGGGACCCAGTAATCACCAGAGTATTTATAAAGGCAAGAAGGAGGCAGCAGAGCCAAAGAAAGAGATGTAACTTTGCAAACAGAGGTCAAAATGAGGCCATTGTTGGCTTTAAGATGGAAGAGTGTCACAAGCCAAGAAATGAGAACAGCCTTTAAAAGCTGAAAAAGGCAAGGAAATGGATTCTCCCCTAGAGCTTCAGAGAGAACACAGCCTTGCTGACACCTTGATTTTAGCTCACTGAGAAATCTGATCTCGGAAATACTAAGATCATAAATTTGTAACGCTGAAGCCACTAAGTTTGAGGTAATTTGTTATAGCAGCAATAGGAAACTAATACAATAGGAAAAAATCAATTTATAGCAACAGTATTTGAAACAAAAGTATATAAACACCTAAATAAACTGCTTACAAAAATGGACAGAACTGTGACTGCTGCTCAGTTCACTTGGAGGAAACAAAAATTGCCGTTTTGTCTCCAGGGTTAATATCCTCATAGTGAACCAACCAAGGTCTTATAATCACCTAAATTTTTTTGGAAATAGTAAATCATCTCTAAGGTTTTATGTATTTACTAGTCTTCATTTTTATTTTAAAACACCAAGTGTTCTCTTTGCTACTTAGAGGAAATCTTTTTTAAAAACTTTATTAAGGTATCATTGATATTCAGAAAGCCATATATATTTAATGTATGTAAACTGAGAAATTTGGAGATAAGTATACACCTGTGAAACCATCACTACAATCTATAACATAAACATATCCACCACTTCCGAAAGTTTCTTCCTGCCCTCTTTATTACTTATTTTGTGATAAAAACATAAGATATATTCTGTTAACAAATTTTTAAGAATACAATACAATATTGTTAACTATAGGCATTATGCTGTGTAGTAGACCTCCAGGACTTATTCAATCTGTATATCTGAAACTTTGTACCCTTTTACAAATACCTCCTCATTACACCCCTCCCTCCAGCCCCTGGCAATCACCCTTCTACTCTCTGCTTCTATGAATTTGACTATTTGACATGTAAGCAGTATCATATAACATTTGTTTTTCTATGTCTGGCTTATTTCACTTAACATAATGTCCTCCAGGTTCACCATGTTGTCACAAATGATAGCAATTATTTGATCGATGCCTAATAAGAATCTAATACTTTGACATGTAACAAGAATTATTTTTTATAGACACATATTCAAAGATTTTCTAAATGAGGACTTCCTTGTGTAAGTTGGCAATGTAAAAGAATGCAATTGTGGTGTAGCTATTAGCCAGAATTTTTATTGAAAACAGTGAGATACTTGTTTTCGATTTGAAATTTTCATGGGACAATATTTTCTTAGGTAGTTCAGACACTCCAGATTTTCCAATATTTATGAAGTGCAGATTTTCACTTATTCTTGGACTTTCCTAATTCCTCATGTTAACAAGTGGAGAAAACACCTGAATGCCAAATAATAAAAACAAACAAACAAAAAGATTAAAGAGATAAATGAGATATATTTATAAAATGACTAACTCATTTACATGCAGCAGTTAAACTGTTTCAAAAGATTTGGTTTAAAATACATTAGAAAATCATCACACAGGACAGCTACATTCTGTGTTTTTCCCAATTTAAGACAGGGTTTAAGTACTATAGGAGAATGTGGCATGAAATTATCAAAGTCACCTACATTACCCTCTGCCTTGTCATAGAATCATTGCCTGTTAGAATTAGAATAGAGGGGCACCTGGGTGGCTCAGTGGGTTAAGCCTCTGCCTTCGGCTCAGATCATGATCTCAGGGTCCTGGGATCAAGCCCCACATCAGGCTCTCTGCTTAGCAGAAAGCCTGCTTTCTGCTCCCCCCAACCCCCACCGCCTGCTGCTCTGCCTACTTGTGATCTCTCTCTCTATCAAATAAATAAAATCTTAAAAAAAAAAAAAAAGAATTAGACTAGAATTTGAGGCCATCTGTTCTGGCCTATTCATTTCTCAGATAAGAAAATTGAAGCCAAGAAAAAGAAAATATTTCAAAATACCAAAAACCAAATTTCTATTCCAAAGTTTCCTCAGCTTTTTCAGTTCACAGAGCTGTTAGGTTCTCAGCAAATTTTTCATGATACTCCTAATACAAAATAAACATGTACCAGTTCCATTTATTAAATAGTTACATCCAAACAACTTAATACAGTATTTATGCTCTAACAACTCAGCAGCCATTTAAACAAAATCATACATGTTAACATGCATCTTTATTTCTCTTTCATTCTCACAGCATCTTTATTTCATTCTCAACCACAATTACTTATTAATGGATATATTTTCCTGTGAGGCACAGCATGATTACTCAAACCTTGGAATCAGGTAGATTTCCATATGCTACTTGCTTTTTATCACAGCGACTGTTGAAACTTCAGCTTCACGAAAATGTGATATAATTGAACAGAATGTAGTGTGACATAACGTCAAAACTGCAAACTACCTTGAACTAGCATGTTGAGCAGCATCCAACATATGTCTATCATCACTGTTTCCCTTCAAAAATGTTTAAATACCTCACATTACCATGAGTTCTGTGCTCATGTCCCATGGTGGTTTGGTGCATAGTCAGAGAATGAAGTGTCTAGACAAAGACAGAGATGGGTCTAGAGTTTATAGTTCCTGATTCTAAATTCAATGTTCTCGCTACTATCTTAAAACCTCCTACCCAATATATATTATTTCTTTTTAATTTAAACACACTTTCCTACTTCAGCAAATAAACTTTCACAGGTAGCAGGCAGAATACCAAAATAATTTGTACATTACATTACAAAGCTGCAGAAATTGCACTTTTATCTCATAAGGTATTACTGACTCCCAGCCTGAATCATAATGGTAAGAGTATAAATGTAAATTCTTCTCTCAATATAGTGTGGTGATTAAGATCAGAAATCCTAGAGTCTATTACCTAGGTTCAAACACCAGTTCTGTCACTTACTTAACTATGGGTTAAATTACTTCAAATTCTTCACTTGTAAGGTACAGCTAATACTACCCACTTTAGAGTAGGGGTGAGTATTAAATTAGCTGTGCCTAATAAACTATCTGAGTTTAATCAGAATAGAATTCTTGGGGTGCCTGGGTGGCTCAGTGGGTTAAAGCCTCTGCCTTCAGCTCAGGTCATGATCTCAGGGTCCTGGGATTGAGCCCCACATCGGGCTCTCTGCTCATCAGGGAGCCTGCTTCCTCCTCTCTCTCTACTTGTGATCTCTGTCTGTCAAAGAATAGAATTCTTCCATTATTTTTCAATCTTCATCATTACACACACAGCAGGTGTATTTCAGATTAACACAGAACAAAATTGTCTATTATAGTCACTTTATGACACATTAGGCTCTACATATCTTTATTTTTCAGTGTAAATGCCATATAAATCTCATTTAAAGAAACAAAACCTTGAAATTTGATGCCTGATATACATGTTCTAAGTTTTCACATAAGATGAAAAAGATACATACTACAAATAGGACAAAATTCACACCTGATAGATCTTATAAACACCATACTTTGGAATAGCATCTTATATTCTATTGTTTTTACATTAATCCCAAAGTATTAGTCCTTGTGTATCATGCATGCTTAAATTTCTTCTCATTGAAGAACCAGAGGGGTGGGGGGTATACTATCAATAGAACTAAGAAAAAAATTAATTATAAAAGATTTAAAGATGTCATCATACTGAAATGTCATCTTTTCCTTTGCTCTCCAAGGTCACATCTTTTGTCCATGAGAAAACGCAATTTCTTAGTCACATCTACATTGACCTTGAGTAGTGAGCTAATGGAAAGCCTACTAATAAAATCCCAACCCAGCAAGATCTAATTAAATAGACAGCTAAGGGATTTGCTTCTTCAGAACATCATGTCTCAAAAATAAAAATACTTTATTTATATTTTGAAATGATGCATTGATTATAGCCTATGAAGGCATACAAATAATTGAAACCTTATTTATTAAAAACGCTATGGTCAAAGAAAAACAAGTCATCAACAACTGCTCTAACCACATTATCCACCCACACAAAGCTCTATGACTAATGCAAGTGAGCATCAAAAGCGCAGAATTTAGAAATGCAGCAGTATTCAGTAATGACTAATTCTTCAATATCCAATAGGGGTCAATTAGATATTTTTATTTTCTGAGGTTTTCTTTAACATTTATATAATCTGAGCAATTTGGTTCAATTTTATTGATGAGTTAGAATTCATCTTAGAGCTATATATAAATAATATTGATTTTAAAGTCATAAAATAATATTTATTTTTAAATTATGTATATTTAAAATCCTTGCTTCGTTTTCATCCGAATGAGCACAGGGGATGGCGTTTCTTGAAGGAAATGTATATGAGGATATGAAAGGATAAACAGATTGAGTTTCTTTATCCTCAAAATGTTTATGTAGGAAATTTTTCTCTGATTTTACCTATTAGGATCTCAGAGTAAGTATACACATTAAAATTATCTTCATGATATAAAGAAAATAACATTTTACAAAGACCTTAGTGAAGCATTTAAGTTGCAGAGAAACATTCCACTGGGCAATTACATCTTTAACTCATTCTAGGTTTTGACATTTGGTAGGCCATTTGTTCAGACTGCAATGGGCTGTGAAAAACTACCCATTGGAAATCCCAAGGTGCCACCATCAGGCATGTCAGAGAGAAATCTCCAGAATCAAAACCTCTCAAATGGAGCCAGAACTTCTGTTTTGTTTTTGTTTTAGCTTAAGTGCAAGAGGTAACTGTAATGCTCAGATAGGGTTGACAAACACCAATGTGGGAAATTTTAAGGGCATTGGTTTGACCCCACGGATCAGTAAAATTTTCTGTAGTTTGTAAATAAAGGAGGATGAATTCTAAAATTAATTAGTATAATTAATAATTTGTGCAGAAGCTAGTATTATTTACCAAATCTTATGCATCCTTCAAAGCCCAGCTCAAATTCACTTTCATGAATACTATTCTGATTCCACATGCTTTGGTTCTAGCCGAATCACTCTGTGATCTATTCTGAAAAAGACCACATCGCAGGATCACCTTGTGCTTTTGCTCTGCTGCCTCCTTCACCTGGCAGAGACCAATCAGAAAGAAAGACTAAAGGACGAGCACCCAAATCTAAATAAAATCTATGTATAAATGCATAAACGCCTTTTCTATCACCCGTTCTGTGGACATTCCAAATATTCCAGCTGAATTAATCTCTCCCACTTCTACCTTCAGATAGCATTTTATTCATGCCATTTTTATACATTAATTATGTTACATTGTAAAGTCAGTTGTGTTTTCATAGTTGTATTATGATTTTTTTTAGATAGAAAGCCAAGTTTTAATACTTTAGCATCTGTAGCAAGTTAGCACAGCATCCAGCAAATAGATCTATACAAATAGCTGTTTCATCATCTGATATTTTATACTTCTTCACTAGCACTTACTATAAGTCTGTCTTTTGTTATCATTGTGTGACTGTGTATATTTGTGCATGTTTGGGAAGGTGTTACCTGCTACTTGTCTGGAAGTTCCTTGAAAAAGGGCACTACGTGTTAACCTAATCTAAATCTATCCACCCCTTCCATAGAATATAGTAGATACTTTTTTATATATTTGGAGTTGGCCTAATTTTTATCCAAGACTAATTATTGGGACAGTAGGCTATAAGGAAGAGATTTTTGGACAACATTGAATATTATGATAAAAGTATTGATTTGTTAAAGAATGAATTCTCATTATGGTTTCTTGAAGGGAAAAAAATTGAGGTATGGGGGAAAATGCTCTGCCCTTTGTTAACTGGAATTCTTCCATTATTTTTCAATCTTCATCATTACACACACAGCAGGTGTATTTCAGATTTACACAAAACAAAATTGTCTGTTATAGTTGCTTTGAGTTCTCATAGCTTTTCTACATCTCAATTTTATCTTTGGGAAATGAGAGACCCAGACTATGTTAGTGAACCCCAAACTCCATTGATAATTAGAATCAAATAGAGATATGTATTTTAAAATGCAGATTCCTTGTTCCTACCCAAGTTCAACTAAATTTGAATCTCTAGGAGTGGATACCAGAAGTCCATAGTTTTAAAGATTCCCAGCTGATTCTGATAATCAGCCAAGTATGGTTCATGAACCAGTAGCATCACCATCACTTGGGCGCTTTAAAATACAAATTCTCTGGGAATCAGATACTCTACAGTGGGGCCCAGAAATCTATGTTTTAATAATCTATCCAAGTAATACTGGTGCACAACAAAATTTAAGAGCCACAGAGATAGATGAGAGAGAAGATACTTGTCAATTTTGAAATTAAGTAATTATATGATTCAAAGTAAATAGGAAGACTAACCAAGAGGAGAGTCTAGAAAAAGGTTGCCCAGATCTAAAGAAAACACACGTATAAATGTGTAAATGACTCTACTACCATGGAAAGGATGCGTTTGGCCTTCAGCCATAATGGAAATTGCTATATTCAGCCTCCAAATATCAGATGTTACTTTTTCATAGAAGTGTGTCCCTACCTCTATATCCAGGCTATACTACAGTAAATATCCTTGTTCTATCTCTCCTCTACTCCAACAGCATCCTCTGCAGATACTTATTAAGAATTTTTAATACAGTATTATTATAATTCATTCTCAACTGCTTAGGGGCAGAACTATCTCTGTAAGCCTACCTCCTTACATAGTGTCTCACCCCTCAGGGACATCCCAAAATGTTCAATAAATGAGTACAGTGATAGGACCCTAGGCAAGGAGCAGTACAAAATGTGATCTCTCCACTGCTTCTCATCACATGAAGATTATTTTGTGATTCAAAACTTTCTATTTCAAATAAAAATACCAACTTTTCAGTTGATGATTTAATACTTCAGAATTATTTGTGAATAAACTTATAATAAGTACATGCGCAAAATACCTAGTAGTCAGCTTTGACTAAATGATCTGTAACTATTAAGCTACTTCGGATATTGGCTGGACACAATATTATTATAAGCAGGAAGCTTAAACTGTGTCTTAAGAGACACCTGAAATGTTACAATAATATAAAAATAAAGCAGAGATTAAAAGTTTTTGTTAAACAATGTTGGGAAAACATTTTTCCTAAGTTGCAGATATATAAATATTTGCACATGTTTTAAAGATTGAAGTTCAAAGTTCATTCTTTTAATGGCTAACAGCTGTGTGGTGGGAAAAAAGATGCTTTCTCATTATCAAATTTGAGCAAAAATTCACTAAGTACATTAGAGAAAAAATTTTCAACTTTTCATAACTATAAACAATACTATGGGAAGCTGCATTCCATAGGAGAAAAAAAATCAGCTTTATCATTCTCCTTTTTTCTTTAAAAATAATCTACTGATGCATCCAACTATTGTTTTGGGCTCAGGTTGTGACCTCAGGGTCATGAGATGGAGCCCCAGGTCATCCTCCACACTCAGCGGGAGTCTGCTGGAGATTCTCTCCCTCACCTTCCCTGCTGCCCCCTCCTGCTCATGCTCTCTAAAATAAATAAATAAATCTTAAAAAAATAATAAAAAATTTAAAAATCTACTGATATTAAAGAAGGTACTTGTGATGAGCACTGGGCATTATTTGTAAGTGATGAATCACTAAATTCTATTCCTGAAACCAACATTACACTACATGCTAAGTAGAATTTAAATAAAAACTTGAAAAAAAAAAACAAAAATATCTATTGATACAAAAATAAAAACCTAATTCATAATACCAGGTGTTTTAGCTTATCCCACGGTCTAACATTTCTTTTCTTGTGATTTGCCTGATTTTTTTTAGGCTTATAAGAAATGGACATTGATACATACATTTTTATCAGATTTAGGACACATCTATTCTGTATATGCTTGAGCAAAGTAATTTTCAGCCACACTTTCTTTTGATTGCATTTATTTATTTTGAACTATCCAAATGATGTCATTATTTAGCTTTTCTAAGCCTCTTCTTTCTAATCAATTTATGAAACACTGACAATTGCATTGCTCTTTGGTAGCTGGTATATCCAATTATAATTCACATAAACAATTATATGACATGAAGCTAATAATTCATTAATATGAAGCTACCCATTGGCTATCCTGCACAGCATATTCTAAGCTTATGTAGACACAGACCTTCTTAAACTCAAAATTGCCTTTCCTTTGAGGGGTGTCTTCAGCGACAGGAAGGGGTGGGCTCTGGCGTGGTTCACCAGGTTCCTCAAGGAAGCATTTTCCAATAAATTCTATTACTCCCCAGACCAACCTCTGCACATCTTTTCAAGGGGAAAATTTCTGGCTCTAGTCAAAAGCATTCCCTTCTCTCAACTATTTCCACCTTAGAAACTAGTGCTTCAAAGTGACAGCTAGCAGCTGGGCTTTGGGTACAGGAGCCTCAAGCCGCTGCTGACAGCTGGAATTCTCAGGGGTGTCCAGCAAACTCCAGGATGTCTGCTACTTTGCTGTGGTGGATTCTAGCTATAAGAAAGGATACAGCTAAAGCCTGGATTACACTGAAATGTAGTTTCACCATATTATTGCAGTCCTACTGTAGTTTCTCCCTATTATTCAATAATTTGAGGTGTGTTCTTTCAAGATAAAGATGACACTACTGCTCCTCCTTAGGAAGATTGTTTTGCTAGTAATTTTCAAGAATGTACAGTGACTCATGCACCCTCGTTTTATTTCCCTTTGTGACCAAAAACAAGTATTTTGAGAGAGCTGGCAGCAATTAGAAGTTCAATCTGTGGTCACTGAAAAAACTGATGGTAACTGACCAAAGTGCTGGACTCAACAGCATGTTGCCCCTCCTCTAACCTTCTCTTCTACCTTCCCCAAGAGAAAAGTGAGTAGATGTCTTGGGTCAATGATTCTTCATACTAATGGGATGGGGTGCGGGGGGAGCTGAATTTTTAAATAATGCAACTAAGTCTAAGATTCATGAGGATCTTAAACAAAATACCCATGGAATAATCCTGAATAATGAATGTTTACACAGAATTTGGTCTGTTCCTATTTCATTCTCAATGTGAATTTGCTCCATCATTATCTTCCCATTAAAAAGATAAATATCAGGCACACCTGGGTGGCTCAGTGGTTTGAGCATCTACCTTCGGCTCAGGCCATGATCTCAGGTCCTGGGATCAAGCCCCCCATACAGCTCCCTGCTAAGCAGGGAGCCTGCTTCTACTTCTCCCTCTGCTGTTCCTCCAACTTGTGCTCTCCGGCTCTCTTTCTCTCTCTATGGCAAATAAATAAATAAAATCTTTTTTAAAAAGACAAATATCAGAGAATCCTATCTTCTTAGCTCTCAGTTTATTATAAAGATTGGATTGAGATCAAAATTCTGTATCTAAAGAAATAGTATGCTTTAGAAAGATGTAGGTAATGATTCCTCTATAGTCCACCTTTAAGAAAAATATATTAAGCATCACTCCCAAAGAAGCACTAATCCAAAGATAATGATACAAAACATGGCATGTGTTTTACTTTTAAAAACAAAACAAATTACCCTAAGATAATTTTTCTTCTAGGATTTTAAAGGTGTAAGTATTGAAACTATTAAAGAGTTTTATGGAAAAAATTTTTAAGTAGAGGTCTAAAATATTAACATTTATCTCTGTGAGATTTTGATTGAATAGTTTCTTTTTTTCTTTCCTGTTTTCTCTAAGTATATGTAATGAACATATATTTCTTTGAAAACCAGAGCACATAAATTCCATTATACATTCTCGGAAATTTTAATGACATTTGCTGTTTTGCAAAATACTGAGTGTTTTCAGTTTTTTGGATGACAGAAGTGACTCATCTTTTGTTCCTTCTCTTACTCATATTCCCAAGGAACGGGAATCAAGACACATGCATTTGAGTTCCTCAGACATGACTCTACAAGATCCTTGGCATGATCTGTTTTTATTTTCAAAAAGGAATTTCTGGAAAAAAAAATCACAATAGATTTAGAGAGGGTAAAAAAACAATACCTAAAAAAGTGAAGAAAAAGTTATCTTGTTCACATGGAACCAAGAGTTTATATTTTAAAATTTACTGCCTTGAAAATTATTCATCTATAAGACCTCTTCATCAGTCAAAAAGGCAAGCAAATAATAATAATAAGCTTTTACTAAGCCCATTCTCATCACAGACTCAGGAGAGAAGTTTGGGAGCAAGAATTCTGACCATAGATTACAGTTGGGAAAAACAAAAGAGAAAGATTGAGAGAGAGAAACAGAGAGAACATTTTGTTGCCACTGTTCCAGAGCCCGTTAACACAATACCTTACTACTGTAGACCATTTTCCACAGAATCCTACCAGAGAATTTATTACATCCAAGAATCAGATAACTCTAGAAAATGTCCTCATTAAATAAAACATTTTATTGTTAGCAAAGTCTTGGAAATTTCCATTCTATCCCTTCTCCCTATTCTTACCCCCAAATGTTTATTGCAGTGGTTCTACTAAACTAGGGAGAATGGGCACCATCCCCAGAGTAAGATATGGAAGACCCCATGCTGTGCACAGTTGCCTCACAAAAACATGGTCCCACATAGCTCAGCAGTACAGAGAGTTTGGATCAGAAATAATTAATCTCATTAGTCTTAAATTTAAGAATATGAATGTTAAGGATTAGATTTGAGAGTCTATATGTCCTCAGGAAGTAAATTAATATTCTTCAGAGGGAAAAAAAACCACATTTCTCATGAAAGAATTATTTTTCTTAAAAAAAATAATAAGAGGGGAAAAATGGGAGAAATCTTATTATAGGTAAAATCAGAAACCAAAATCAGTTAATCTTAACATTTTGTCAGTAACCTATGCAGATCTGATAATTAACAATTAGGAATGCATCCCTTCACAGTTTAGTGACAATTTTTACCAGTGGAGAAGCATTTTAGATGTGCTGATGGATTTTAATGCCTTAACTCCTATGTATTTAAAATTTCTGGTTATTACATTTTAAGAAAATTAGTTAATTTCACAGCTTTATTTTACCTAACAATTTATAATAAGAATTGTAAACATCTAATCAAATAAAATTCTGGAATATAAAGCAAGAAAGGTAAGAAATTTTCAGGATTTTTCCACATATTAGGATGATTTGAGTGAATTTATCCATCTTTATCAAGAAGCCTGGCATTATGGGGAAATTGTCTCTATCTATGTTTTAGGCACTAATAAATCATTCAAGTTAAAAAAAAAAATCCCTAAATTATCATTTGGTAGGATAAGAAGCTGTGTCTACACAACAGACTGGAACAAAGAATCAGCATTAACCAACACATCATTTTGTCAAAACACCCAACAACAGGATCAATGTATTGATTTGGAGGTTTTTCTCACTGAAATTACTAGTTTGATTTGGCATCTTATACACACACAGTCTGAAAGACAGGGGAACTGACTGCAAAAATCTTGGAATATAAACAAGAATATTAAGTCATTTTGGAAATTATTTAGACCTGAAAAATGGATTAGTAGCTTCTTCCTGTCAGGCCAGCGAAGTTAAAAATATAAAAGCTAGCCAACAACGATGTTATCGATAGACTTAAGTTCAAAATTGTAGGGAATCCTGAGACATCTTTTTGTTCTTCCCTCCAACAGATTCCAAACTGAACTTGATGAACACCAAAACTTTGCAGAAAAATACCAGTCTTCCCCATTTCTCATTTCACTAAATAGCCACTTTTACTTTCAATTTTTTTTGTTCATCTTATTCATATCACTACTAATCCTTGCCAAGTTATTTTTCATTGAGAAATAGAGACTATTTGCCATTATGATGACTTCACGATTTGATTGTCAACAGAGACAGAAACTGGATGAGGTCTGAGGGCTCTAGAGGGGTATAAAATCTTTGATCTGATGCTCTTTCGCTGCTGCTGAAAGACAACAACCCTGTCCTATCCATTATAACTTTCAGTAGGCTCATGACTCCCATCAGAATTAGCACTGGGTACAGAAGCCTCTGGTGTTGAACTTTTGGAAAAAGGATTCCCTTAATCATCATAGAAAATAAAAGCAGATATGTGTTATTGCTGCCCATTGGCTCTTGTCCCTAGATAGAAGGGTCCTGAATGCTCCTAAAAGCTGTCATTTAAAGCACTTTCACAACCGAATGAAAATAAATATATGTCAAGATATATGTGAGTATGACAACATGCACATAAAAGCCATGTGGGTTTATAAACACATATAAAAATGGACAAATTATAATAGAAGCATTAAACTAAAAAGCTGTCACTACTTATCAGCATTATGGAATTATTAGTAACATGCTCAACTACTGATTGATGGTCATACATCCTCACATGTACAGATACATACAGAAAGCAACATGCAAACAAGAGCTTTCTTTAAAAACAAAAGATTGCTTTTATTAAACTTCTTAAATTTGCAATATTTTAGATCTACAGAAGAGTTGCAGAGATAACACAGAACTTTGCCATATATGCTGCTTCAGTTTCCCCTAATTTACCATCTTGCTTTATCATGGTATACTTTTCAAAACCAAGAAACCAACATTGCTATATTATTAACTAAACTCCAGACTTTGTGTAAATTTTACCAGTTTTTCCACTAATGTTTGGTCTCTGTTCCAGAATCCAATCCAGGATCCCACAATACTTTCTTTTGTCCTGTCTCTAATTAGGCTCTTCCTGTCTGTGAGAATTTCTCGGACTTTCTTTGTTTTTCATATTCTTGACCATTTTGAAGAGTTCTATTGGATATTTTATAGAATGCCATTCAATTCGAGTCTGTGTAATGTTTTTCTCATAATTAGACTGAGGTTATAGGTTTAGAGAAAGATGACATCAAAAATAGAGTCCCTTTCATCAAGCCATATGGGGGGGGGGTACATGATATGAACATGACTTAACATTGAGGTTAACCTTGATCACTTGCTTAAGATGATGTTTGCCAGGTTTCTTCACTGTTAAGTTACTTTTTTTCCCTTTTTATAAACTGTTCTTTGGAAGCAAGCCAGTGATTCTAGCCCACACTCAAATTGGGGGTAGAGATGTGTGGTAAACTCTATCCATTAGAGAGAGGATTATATACATATATTATTTGGAATTTATTTATAAGAATATTTTGTCTCTTTGACCCAATTTATTTATTCAATAATAGATTATTTAATATGAACTCATGGACATTTATTTATATTATAGATTATAGTCTAATACTTCTTTTTTTAATTTTTATTTATTTTTTTAATTTCTTTTCAGTCTAATACTTCTTATGTTGCTCAGATTATTCCAGCTTTGGCCATTGGGAGCTCTTTCAGATTGGCTCATGGTATCCTTTGAATAGGCCCCTATATTTTTGTTTTGCTTTTTGAAGTTTTTTCATTTGTTTTGTTTTGTGGATTTTTTCCCCACACTTGCTTAATTTCAACCACTCTAAAATGGTCCAGACTAATCTATTTATTTCTATCCCAGGTCTGTTATCAGCCATTTCTCCATGGCTCATGTTATTGAAGAAGAGTATTTAGAAACCAACAGCTGGACAATGGGTAGAAATAAATATATTTTGCACATATTTGCTAATAAATATGTGCTGTCCTAGTTTTATTCATAAATACAACACCACAACAGAACTTACCTTCTACTATTACACAAGAAAAAAATTAGTTACTACTTACTTTCAGTATAATTTTGAACCTCTGTATGTTGTTCAGAAGCCATGTAATTTTTTATAAAAAAATTTATAGTTAATTTTCACAATTTCACTTCTTTCTAAAAGGACCCTTGTCTCATCATGATGACTCTGCTTATTATCCACATGGCCTTGGGAAAATTACTTAACCTCTTCTTGTAAAGATTAGATGAGACTGCAGACATTGCACAAATTATAGACTATTAAAGACATATATACAATGTCTTGAGGTAATACAATTACCAATTTTGTTAACAAATACCTTTTTTAAGGTTGAGATATTTGACATTTAAAACATACCATCGGGGTGCCTGGGTGGCTCAGTGGGTTAAGCCTCTGCCTTCAGCTCAAGTCGTGATCTCAGGGTCCTGGGATTGATTCCCACATCGGGCTCTCTACTCCGCAGGGAGCCTGCTTCCTCCTCTCTCTCTCTCTCTGCCTGCCTCTCTGCCTAATTGTGATCTCTGTCTGTCAAATAAGTAAATAAAATCTTTAAAAAAATAAGAATAAAACATACCATTGTTATCCTTCTCAAATCAAATATTTCCCATTATAAAGACAAATAAGTTCATACTTTTATATAGCATAGGCATTCCAAACCTTCTTAAAATTCACAGGTACCACACTTAGCCAGTTACTCCCAAGACTCATCGATAGTCAGCTAGAAGTTCCTAACAATGATTTGTGGTTGGGATTTCCATTCTAATCAGTGATGCATCTGCTCTGATAGTGGGTAGCTCTGCCGCACTGTTGGTTGATATTTTAGGTCACCTTGACCTAAATATCTGACCACCACTCAGACAGACAGATGATACACAAATGTTTAAATCTCTTTCCCAACATCCCTACATCAATCTTACTCCATTCTCTGTTTCCTTTTGGCCTGACAGTCTCATGGCTCTTTGTACTTCAAGATTGTGTGTAAGTGTCTCAGCAGAAGACAATTAGGTAACCCTAACACCAGCCAAGAAGGGGGAAAAGATTAAAAAAAAAAAAAAGAGTATATATACATCATTAAAATGGAAAGACAGCAAGTATCTCTCTTGGGCTTTACAACGTATGGAGAAATTTGGCAGCATCAATTCTAAAAGATGCTAGCTTTCTTAAGCAACTGCTTTAAAAGATAGCAGCATAATTGCTTGAATTTCTGTGAGTTTAAAGGAAACTTACATGTATTCTTCATGCTTAATAATAAATAGTACAAACGCTAAAAATTTATCCAAAAAAAGTATGATCTTAAGACTGTTGTAATCCAGAAATGTAATACAGTAGGAAGAATTTGTGGCCAAGGCAAAAACACTTATAATTTGTGAAAGACTGGTTGTGAGGATGAAATGAAATAACCTTGCTATAACCTGTTAATATAATGTTGGCACAAGGCAGTCCCAGAATAAATGTTTGTTCCTTCACTACTAAATTCATAATATAAATGCTATTTTATGGTGAAACTGTGAATCACATTAAATTTGCTCTAATATGGCAATAAAGTTGCCAAGTAGCATGTGGCTTCATCTCAGGAATTAGCATTTCCACTAATAAAAAGAGGTAGTGATGAAGTACAAAATTACAATAAAAGCACTGACCTTGTTTGTATGGAGGAAATACGCATGCCAAACGTTAGTGTTCTCTCAGATTCAAATATGAATTCCACCAGCAGAAACCCTCAATAAAAATTTAACTTCTTGCACAAAAAAATGTTACACCAAAGTCCCATAATACCTTAAAATAGATTTTTGTGAATATATGATTAATTTGTTTCATCAACCATGATTTTTGCAATACATAAGGCAAAAGCTTGATAACACACAGTTCTGCCCTCAAGCAGTTCACTGTCTGAACTAAGACTCACCTCCCAACTCATGCTCTCTGGTATCTCTTTTTCTCCCTGTATTACCCATTTCACAAATCTGGAAGTCATCTTTGGCATCTCACCCTCTCTCACCTCCCATAGCCAGTCAATAACCAACTCCTGCTATTTCTGTTTGGCTCCTTTCCATACGCAGTTTGCTCTGCCTGGCATTCTTTCCAGCACTTCATCTTCCTTCACCTGTCTAGAATGTATTAGTCTTTAATTTCAGTTAAAAAATCACTTCCTCAGGGAATCCCCAAGCATATTTATGTTTCCCCCTATTTGATTTTCTGATAGCTCTCTATAATTTTTTTCATAGCACTTATCAGAATAATAAGTACATAAATAATGGACTAATTGGTTTTTTAATGTCTTCTTCGCTACTTCCAAATATAAACTTGAATAAAGTTGAATGCTTTTGAGAGGAAGAAGGGGTGTTAAATTTCTTCTAAAATATTACATTTGAGTCATATTTGAATTATCTACTTACATACTAAGGCCACTGAGATTGTGATGATTAATTTTGTGTCAACTTGACTGAGCTAAGGAATGCCCAGATAGCTGGTAAAGCATTATTTCTGGGTGTGTCTGTAAGGGAGTTTCTGAGAGAGATTAACGTTTGAATGGTAGATTGAGTAAAGACAAACGCCCTCACCAATACAAATCAGCATCACCCAATTCACTGAGCGCCTGAATAGAAAAAAAAAAAAAAAAGGCATAGGAGAGGCAAATTCATTCTCTCTACTTGAGCTGAGATGTATATCTTCTGCCCTCAGACATCAGAGCTCCTGGTTCTCAGGCTTTTAGACTCAGACTTGGGTCCCCTGCTGCCCATATATCTCATTGGTTCTGCTTCTCTGAAGAACCTTGACTAATGTAGATATTGACTTCTCCGTTGCCCATCAGAGACTTGAGACAAGCATGTGAATTAATCCAGTTTCAATCTCTACTCTTGATTTCATTGTGGAGACACAGCCCAGAGGACTCTGGAATTAAGACAACAGTAAAAATGAAGATTAACTTGCAAGCAATAATAAAAACAAGTTATAGGTACTACAGTAAAAGACAATCTGTTTTGGAACACAAAGGTCTTTAAGAATAATATTATTCCCATTCTGTTTTCTCTCAGGGTTCTGGAACTATTTTTTACAATACAGGAAAAGCTAGTCAGAACCAAACTTCAAATCTGTAAGTTATTTACAGTATATTTCCTTTTTATATTGAAAGCATCAGAGACTTCACCATGCTGGATTTGTTTTTCCCTTAAAAAAAAAAAAATTTAAGGGGTGCCTGGTTAGCTCAGTGGGTTAAGCCTCTGCCTTCAGCTCAGGTCATGATCTCAGGGTCCTGGGATCAAGCCCTGCATCAAGCTCTTCATCCTCATTGGTCTCTCTGCTCAGCAGGGAGCCTGCTTCCCTCTCTCTCATCTCTGCCTGCCTCTCTGCCTACTTGTGATCTCTGTCTGTCAAATAAATAAAATCCTCAAAAAAATTTTTAAAAATACAGAAACAACAAAAAATTATTTCCCACTTGCATACAACAAATGGATTTTACATTCCTAAAGTCTTTAGGAATTGTTCTGGAATTGACTACAGCAAGGATTTCCTTTAACACTTAATCATGTCACTTGAAAGATTATTTTTAGTTATGTGGCAAAGAGACTGCTCTTTCTGCTTTTAATTTATTTATAATCATGAAGACTTGCAGAATCTTCAAAAAAATTAAAAAATTAAAAAGCCACTCTCTGTATAAGGACCCCTCCCCCTTTGTGATATAGTGATAACGGAATACCAAAAAGCAGAATGAACACAATGTGCAGCTCCACCTGGATACAGTCACGACAAAGAACAGAGGTCATGTAAGACATTCACTGAGTTTTCAATGTGCCTCTCCTGGGGATTGCATAGCAAAGTGAAGAGTAATTCTTTGGGAAGCAGAGAGCGGAGTATGCTTTACATGCATGCTACGCGTCTCTGTGTCATTTGTGCATGTTTTACATTACTAATTTATAGGCATTAAGAAAGATTTTGTTGGTTTTCAGGCTAATACCACATTATGTACACAACCACTTCACACCCACACTCTGCAAAATCCATCTTTTCTCTCTTTTCTCCAGTTTACAGATCACTTTCATCCTATCATGCCGTGATTTGAAATCACCAATGGCCCCCCAAGCCCTAGAGGACCGAGTATAAACTCCTTACCCTATTATAACACTATGTCATTCTCCCTGTGCAAATTTATCTCCACATGAGTCTCAATAGGGATTTTCTCCTCTGTCTAGACCTGGTCTTAATTGATCCTCAAAACCTATCCTTCCTCAGCCTTCTTTCCTTCTGCTTTCTATTCCCCTTCATTAACTCACATGGAGCCCGTCACTCAAGGTCCACTCAAGCCTCCATGGATTTTCCATTTCAGTGAACTGCTACACATTTGTTCTTTCTATGAACAACTTTGCACTTGTTAGTATACTTCTTTGTATCGTTGCTTAATTGATTTACATGCATATATCAGTCTCCCCTCTTGGATTATCACCTCAGGTGATATAAGAATTCTGATTTTTTTCTCTTTGTCTACACATTACACCCACTAACACTGAACATAAAGTTGTACACACAATTATCAGATATTTTTTAAAGGATGTACTAAAGCAAAGTTTAATATTTATAAATGTGTTGTAAGGGGTGTCTTAATGCTATAATTTTCCTTTTTCCTCTTTCTCAAGAAAGATTTATTTTGCAATATTTCTGAAAGAAGACTTATAGGTTACCCTGAGATGAACAGATGTGCAAACCAGGATGTAGCTTTGAACACATGCCCAAGGCCCATGCTATTTCCTCTGCTAATAAGGAAAAGAAACAATATGGGGTTGGTTTCATAACTCTTCCCAGACAAACTCTCTGTGACTCGCATGAAGAATTTTTACTCTCTGCCTCCATTCCCCATGGCAAAGCTTGGAGGGCAGAGGTAAAATCTAATGATCATCATTTTAGATAACTTCTTCCCAGGTCTGTTTCCTACTAGGTAAGATCAAATTCAAGATTAGTCTGAATACTCTTAACCCAGAGGTCCTCAGAGAGCTTATTTAATACAACCCTGTGATCTGAAGTTTGGAGAGCAACTCGAGGCATAGCTCTTCTTCAGGAGAATCCAGAAAACACTGGCAGCTTTTTATCTTATTGGCTCTGCAACTCTAAATGAAGTTAGTGTAGAATTTTCCCCAAAACAGGAAAGTACAGTGGTTCATTTCTTAAGATTAGTAGTTCATACTTGGGGAGTAAGATGTTGGCAGAAAAGTTGAGAGGTCTTGAGGGGGCTTGTCTATGTGGAAGGTTTTCCACAGTCTTTGTTGCGGCAACTGTGGAGAAGGTTGAACCTAGAAGAATCACCTACCAGATAGAGGTGTGATACAAAATATAAGACACTGGTTAAATCTGAATTTCAGATAAATCACAAATAGTTTTTTCAATCCATAAGTATATCTCAAATATTGCATGGGGGTATACTTATACTAAAAACTTATGTATTATTTATCTGAAATTCACAACTAAACGGGACAATTAACAAGTATTTTTACTTGCTAAATCTGGCAACCATGTGAACAGATTGTTAAGATGCTTTTATCAAGGTAGATGCAAATAACATTTCCCATAGAAATTTTTCGTTATCTTATCAAAAAATACTTCTATGAGCCCATCAATACTTTCCTTCTAGAGATTAAGTCATGTGACACTTGTGTAAAGTATGAACTATAATAGAAGGAAATAAATAACAGCAGTGAAAGAAAGAATATCACTACAAAAAACTTAAATTTCTTTCTCATTTTTTTTCCATTTCCTCTCATAGGGTGAGATACTAATTATCTCGATCTTGGGAAAATTCAGAAATGAGGAAAAATTACTATCAAACTAAAATTACTATCAAACTACTATCAAACTGAGCATCCATTACTCAGGGAGAAAACCTGAACATCTCATTTTTTAAAACATTTTTTACTTAAATTCTATTAATTAACATATAATGTAATGTTGGTTTCAGAGGTACAGGCCTATGATTCATCACTTTTATATAACACTCAGTGGTCATTACATCACATGCTCTCCTTAATGTCCATCACCTTTACACTCTCCTTAATGTCCATCAATCTTTACACCCCCCTCCCCTTCAGCAACCTTCAGTTTGTTTCCTATGATTAAGAGTCTCTTATGGTGTGTCTCCCTCCCTGGTTTCATCTTATTTTATTTTTTCTTCTCTTTCCCTATGATCCTCTGTTTTGTTTCTTAAATGCCACATATCAGTGAGATCATATGATAACTGTCTTTCTCTGACTGACTTATCTTTCTCTGACTGACTTATTTCGCTGTCTTTCTCTGACTGACTTATTTCGCTTAGCATAATACCTGCTAGTTCCATCCATGTCATTGCAAATGGAAAGATGTCCTTCTTTTTGATGGCTACATAATATTCCATTGTATATATACCACACCTTCTTTATCCATTCATCTGTCAATGGACTTCTGAGCACTTTCCATAGTTTGGCTATTGTGGACATTGTTGTTATAAACATTGGGGTGCAGGTGCCCCTTCAGATCACTAGATTTTTATCTTTGGGGTAAATACCCAGTAATGCAATTGCTGTATTGTAGGGTAGCTCTAGTTTCAACTTTATGAGTTTCTATACTGTTTTTCAGAGTGGCTGCACCAGCTTGCATTCCCACCAACAGTGAACATCTCACTTTTTTTTTAAAGATTTTATTTATTTATTTGACAGACAGAGATCACAAGTAGGCGGCGAGCCAGGCAGAGAGAGGAAGGGAAGCAGGCTCCCTGCTGAGCAGAGAGCCTGATGCGGGGCTCGATCCCAGGACCCTGGGACCATGACCCAAGCCAAAGGCAGAGGCTTTAACCCACTGAGCCACCCAGGTGCTCCTAAACATCTCACTTTTAAGCAAATGTAAGGCAAGTATAGAAATCATTTATGAAAATTGGTCCTAGTTCCAGCTAAGCCAGTCAGTCTTATACTGGCCCCACCCACCTCCCTGAAAGCCTTCAATAACTTTATTGAATTTACCAACTTTAGGACATGGACTATGTATCTCATATGAGCAGCAAAACATACAAGAATCCCTGCCAGTAGCAAATGCATATTTTTAGATGGATCTCTCTTACTTGCTCTTGCATGTTTATCATTAATGAGTAACGTTCCAAGAGAAACAAAGCAAAGTTGCAATTTAGACCTTACTCAGTAAAAATGGAAAATGAAAGTCTTTGGTGAATACAGGACAGTGAAACAGAATGCTTGTCCACCGACTGATTGTGTTGAGGTAACAAAGGTAAAATAGATGCTGGGAAAGGTCACCAAAGAAGAGTAGCAAGGATAGTGTGAGAGTTGAGCCAGAGATTCAGAAGGAGCCACGTGCCTGGACAAGAAGTGTGTGGCCAGCAGACTTGGCCCCAAATTGTTTAACTTGGAAGATCCACACTGCCAATCTCATGGTTTTGGATAAAATGTTATAGTGTTTACCTAGGAACTTTTGACTGGCCAGTTGATGATTGATTTACAAATTAAATTAAATCTCCATTTAGGACACTCAGTTGCTAAATATACTCTGGTGGCTGTCCTTTCTTAAGAGTTAAAGGAGGCACTCAAAATGAGAGCTGGTTAGAAAGATCATATCATATGAAAATTAAAATTTATTGGAACCTAAATTGTATGGAGTTCAGGTTAAACTAGGATTGGCTTTATTTATATTGACTTAATTTTTCCCAAATTAAACACATTATTCAATTATGCATTTTACTTTGGAAGCATCTTAGAATAGTTTAAGTATTATTTTCTATTGAATCAAGTCCATTGGCTGAAAATTTTCCAGTACCAATCCCGTCTCTAAAATAAAAACGGCTTTCCTCAGCCTTCAGATTTTTTCCAAAGTTCAAAAAGGGGGTGCCACCTGGTGGAAATGTAGTAGAATTTATTTTGATTATAGTTGGGCCATTTAGAATCTATAAATCTTTTCTCTTTAAAAAATGTACTTCCCTCCTATTCCTAAAAAGAAATTGTACCTATTACTTCAGGGAAAAAAAAAAAAATTCTTTCCGTTAACCTTAAGTGAGTTCTGTTTTATGCCAGAAAGATTAGGAAGCTCAAAAGACTAAATGGGGAGAGCTGTTGTGTCAGAGAAAAGGGCTCCTTAAGTCAGCCCAAATGCTAAAGTAAGCTGGTGAGAGGAGCTTTTTAAAGTTCCATTTTATTAACCTAGGTCATTATCCATCATATTCAGTCTAGCTCCTGCCAGGATTTATCTAACAGTGCAAAATTAAATCCTGTCTCCTTCCAAAGAACTAGAAAGATAAAGGAAAGAAAAGAGAAGTAACAAGCTTTTACTTAATTATTGCTTATGCTTCATTTTTTAAATTACCAAACACAATTATATTCTAATTAAAGACAGGAGCAACTTAGTTTGAGTACCTTCCATATATTTCTGCAATGCCTAAAGTCATTCTCCAAGAGAATATTAAATAGTATAAGGTTAAAGGCTAGACTGCCAAGCAAAACATTGCAGAAAGAACTGTTTGTCACTTGTTAATTCAAAGAATGAAAGAAAAGACAAAAAGAAAGCAATAGAAAGAAAGACTAAAAGAAAGAGAGAGGCAGAAGTCTGAATCCTGCTTCTGCAGAAATCAAAGGGAGGTAGCTTCTCTCCCAGGGCTTGTCACTTCTACATTTGTTACCTTTTAACAATCTTCAGCAAGTTAGAACTTTTACATCATAGTTTCTAAATTCCTCAGTCCATAACTAATGTCAAAGCTTAAGCACTTCTAAAACATACACATTTAGAGAACGTTTCCTAAGACTTTGGACATTTTCTAAGGCTCTGCTAACTCCGTTTTGACCTATCCCAGAACACTGGTTTGGAAGGCTGTTCATTTTAAACTAACAAAAGGTAATGAGACCATTTCCGAATTTGTTATGGGGAAACTAAGGCCAAGAATAAAACCTTATGCCACTGACCTAATGTCTTTTTATTTTTTTATTTACTTATATGGTTTAAGCGTGGAGCCCACCATGGGGCTTAAACTTATAACCCTGAGATCAAGATCTGAGCTGAGATCAGGAGTCAGAAGCTTAATAGACTGAGCCACCTACGTGCCCCAAGACTAATAATGCCCTTTAAAAATTATGATTTTAGTAAAATCAGTAATGTCATCTTCACTTTTACAGAGTGGGCCTTGGTCCATAGTTCTTAGCACCAAGCCAGCAGCTCAGAAGTTTCTCCAAGACCATGCTGACCTCGCCGACCAGCCCTCCCAAGATAGATCTGCACCACAGGAAAGCACTGAGGGTCAGTAAAGGAGTCCATGCCAACCTGTGTTACTGAAATCAATGCATTTTCAACCGCGCTACTCTTACAGATACACACAAAGTCTCCATCCTCAACCAAGCACTTCAATTCTGGCCACCATCGAAAGATGGCAAATTTCAGTCCCAGCTGTAGCCCTGCATAGTAACCTGCTAAAGCATGTGTTATGTGGTTGTGCTTAGATTGGAGGAAGTTTAAGAGAAGTAAAATACCCAGGGGTATATGGAGAAGGTGGTTGGGTTATGGACACTGGGGAGGGTATGTGTTATGGTGAGTGCTGTGAAGTGTGTAAGCCTGATGATTCACAGACCTGTATCCCTGGGGCAAATAATACATTAAATGTTAATAAAAATAAATAAATTAATTAATTTTTTAAAACCCAGGGGTATGGTAGACCATGACCGATGTTCACATTGGTCTGTTTTGTATTTCTAAGTTCATAAAGGATTGTGCTTTCCACCTCCTGGAAGTTAAGAGTGGTAGTGTGTCCTGATTTAGCCAATGAAATGTGAAGGGATGTAACACATACACTTTGGGAGGAAGCATTTAATCGCCAGTGCTCAACTCTTGCCCCCTTTTCCTCTGAAGCCAAAAACTCTGAAGCAGAGCCAGCATAAGAGAGTGAGGAATGCTTTAGTGGAGCAGACCGCCACCTCCATCACTGACCTACTGTGGACATGCAAAATGAGTACTATAGTTAGGTTAAGCCACTGAGATTTGGGTATTTTTGTTACTGTAGCATAGATTAAATTATCCTGACTAATACACTGATTTTTCTAATAAAGTAAAAAAGAAATAAGAGCCTTTTTCATTATTATTATTAATTACTCACTTCCTGTGAGTATTTGCGTAGATCAATTTACTCCCTTGGTTATGCTCTCATAGGTTGACAAGGCACGATTCCTCTATGTTCTGGTGATGATGTTCTTTCTTAGAGGTGTCTTAATACCATTTATTCACAGAAAGCAGTACATCATTATAGGTTAAAACTGTGCTGTTTTCTTTTAAATATCCTGCCATAATAATTCTTATGCTTTATTGTTACAGAACTAAATTTTACATATTGATGAAATTTCAGTGAAACATTGGGGGAGAGTGCAGGATGCAGGATACTCTGTGTGCTGAAACTGAAAATTAAGAAAATAAAGATTTTGTTATTTTATCATATCTGATTTATAATTATGACAGTATAGTGACAATTTAATTTTTATTCAGCAAAAATTTAAAGAGAAAAAAGGAAAGAAGAGGTTTTAAAATACCAGTAAATAGGGACATGAAAATAAAAATATATTTTTTAAATGAGAGAGATAAGAAATTGAAAAATATTGTACAGACATACAAGATGAGTGTTTCAACTGTAAGAATATTTCTAAAGGATAAAGAGTGAATCATATCACTTGTAAAAAATTTTGTGTCCAGGCAATTGATAATTAACAAATAATGGCAATTCACAAAATGAAAATACCTACTTTAAATTCAAGAGAAATATAGGAAATTTAAGAAATTAAAGGCTAGTCAGGTAAAATGTCACTGATAAAATTTTTATCACAAGTATAACCTTTATTTGGTCCCATGGATTCAAATAATATATGCAGATTACTATTAGCAACAAAATGTACAATACTGACCAATTCTATAGAAAGATCCCTCATGAGAGAGATATCATGGGGGTGGAATATGCAAAACTGCAAAACTTTGAAGAACTCATTTAGTAACCCATTTTATAAAAATATATTCCAGACTTGAGCTTAAAAACAAATAGGTCTAATAAACAGTTTGTTGAAAGCTAATGTGTTTACAAACTAAGAAGCATCTATATATAGATACCCCATTTTAATTAAGAGGCTTAAAAGAAATTCTAAATTCTTAATTTAAAAAGAGGAGAGGAGCACCTGGCTGGCTCAGTCAGTAAAGCATCTGACTCTTGATTTCGGCTCAGGTCATAACCTCACGGTCATAAGAGATTGAGCCCTTTGGTGGGCTCTGCTCAATGCAAAGTCTGCTTCAGATTCTTCCTCTCCCTCTGCTTCTCCCTGCCCCCCCCCACTCTCTCTCTTTCTCAAATACATACATACATACATAAACAAAATCTTTAAGAAAATAAATAAGATAAAATAAAAAGAAATAAGCCTAATCCATTCTCTTCCTTTCATTTTTCATCATTTGGTCTTGCTTCTCTATCTTTTTTTCATGCTCTGAAGTGCATTATCTTTCCTCTTCCATGCTCAGACTCCATTTGCCAATCTCATATATTTTTGTAAAGGAAATTGAGAGCTAGATTCAGTCAAGGTGAGCCAAAGGAGCATTTTGCATGGGACACCTCAGAGACAGTTACTCTTGATAGCAAGGTTACAAACAGACATATCCACATGAATTTTTTTCAAAGTATCAGACTCCATAACAGGAAGAAAAAGAATTTTTTTTTATTTCTTTTCAGTGTAACAATATTCATTGTTTTTGCACCACACCCAGTGCTCCATGCAATACGTGTCCTCCCCAATACCCACCACCTTGTTCCCCCAACCTCCCACCCCCCGCCCCTTCAAAACCCTCAGGTTGTTTTTCAGTGTCCATAGTCTCTCATGGTTCTCCTCCCCTTCAATAAATGGTGCTGGGAAAATTGGACAGCTATATGTAGAAGAATGAAACTCGACCATTCTCTTACACCATACACAAAGATAAACTCGAAATGGATAAAAGACCTCAACATGAGACAGGAATCCATCAGAATCCTCGAGGAAAACATAGGCAGTAACCTCTTCAATATCAGCCACAGCAACTTCTTTCAAGATATGTCTCCAAAGGCAAAGGAAACAAAAGTGAAGATGAACTTATGGGACTTCATCAAGATCAAAAGCTTCTGCATAGCAAAGGAAACAGTCAACAAAACAAAGAGGCAACCCACAGAATGGGAGAAGATATTTGCAAATGATAGTACAGACAAAAGGTTGATATCCAGGATCTATAAAGAACTTCTCAAACTCAAGACACACAAAACTGATAATCATATCAAAAAATGGGCAGAAGATATGAACAGACACTTCTCCAATGAAGACATACAAATGGCTATCAGACACATGAAAAAATGTTCAACATCACTAGCCATTACGGAGATTCAAATTAAAACCACATTGAGATACCACCTTACACCAGTTAGAATGGCCAAAATTAGCAAGACAGGAAACAACGTGTGTTGGAGAGGATGTGGAGAAAGAGGAACCCTCTTACACTGTTGGTGGGAATGCAAGTTGGTGCAGCCACTTTGGAGAACAGTGTGGAGATTCCTCAAGAAATTAAAAATAGAGCTTCCCTATGACCCTGCAATTGCATTACTGGGTATTTACCCCAAAGATACAGATGTAGTGAAAAGAAGGGCCATCTGTACCTCAATGTGTATAGCAGCAACGGCCACGGTCGCCAAACTGTGGAAAGAACCAAGATGTCCTTCAACGGACGAATGGATAAGGAAGATGTGGTCCATATACACTATGGAGTGTTATGCCTCCATCAGAAAGGATGAATACCCAACTTTTGTAGGAACATGGACAGGACTGGAAGAGATTATGCTGAGTGAAATAAGTCAAGCAGAGAGAGCCAATTATCATATGGTTTCACTTATTTGTGGAGCATAACAAATAACATGGAGGACATGGGGAGATGGAGAGGAGAAGAAAAAGAATTTTAAGAATAATTTAATTTTGCCCTGTAATAAAAATGTTCATTACAACATTTCCAGTGAGTCTTCATTACATCTCCAATAGAACATCAACCAAGGGGACACAATCATTTCTAAAGCACTCCATTTGACTTTTGTATAGATCTCATCATTAGGAAGTCTTTTTTATATTTAGCCTGCACTTGCCTTTCTTTGACTTCCATTGGTCAGTGTTTCTTCTCTTGGCCAGAGGCACACCAAGCAAAGGAAATAGTGAGTTCGAGTGTTTCAGTTAAGTTCCCTGAGGTCAGTAAACCCACATTCAAATGTGGTCCCACCATTTTATCATGCATGTGTATCCTCAGGAAAATCACTGAGCTGCTTCATACCTAGATTTATCCATCTGAAAGATGGGATAATACAATAATGTGATCAATAACATCTGTGTAATATTGTTGATTTGAACTTGAATGGGACAATTTATGTGGGAGCACTGAGTATAATACCTGCCACAAAATAACCAAATAATGAATGCTAGCTGGATTATAAGTCTCTCTTTCAAACTACAACCATGCAAATATTTAAGGGTTACTTCATTTAATATGTCTATTCTGCATGTTATCTCCATTGCTTTTATCACATGATATGTATTCTTTAAAGCTATAATCTTGTGTCAGAGCAACAATTTTTATTATGGAGCAGCAAGAAAGAGATCCAGAAAGATTTCGGAGTATTTGAGTAAATCACCAAGAAAGGAAACAGCAACCTGGCCCTCTGCAGGAATAAAGAAAGTCCTAAGAAACAAGCATATTTCAAAAATCACAGAGTACTCCAGTGTAATCACTCCCAGACAAAATCCTGTAGAAATATTGCCCTTTGGCTTATGTTTATCTATCCAAACAGATAAATGCTATTCCTGGTATTCAGGTTATAATCCTTTGTAGTAATTTGCATTTTACTGTTTTAGGACTGCTTCAGCATAAAAAAATATAATGATGTCTGCCTTAATGTTTTCCCTTCAAATTCCTTTCCTCTTCCAAAGGAAGTAAGCAGTCTATCAAGAAGCCTTTAAGAGATTTCAAACAAAACTCCAATTTTTAGTACTGAAACATTGAAATAGTTCAGTTTTCATCAGCCTTGACCCAATACACCATAAACTTCAACCATGTGAACCACATGACTCAGCACTAGTTTCATTTACTTTATCTCATTGTCTTCTATATCCTTGAGTTAATTAAATACAAACAAAGTGTATCAGATATCAGATGGGGAAATTTTTATCTTAATGAAGTATCTGCCGATCCATACAAAATGAAAATCATTATAAGTTTAAGAATGAATTTATAAGACACAAGGAATAGTGAGAGAGAAATGAAGAGAACGAAGTGTCATAGGAACAAGGGGAAGAGTACGTGAAGAAGATTGACTGTTTAATTAAAGGTGGATTTCTCCTAAAACAGCAATGATATTTTCCATCTAGCCTCAGTGGGTGATAGACAGAAAGGAGTTATGCTATATCCTTCCATAGAATTTGCTACAGTTGGAATCATAGGGACCAGATTCTCCTTTGCCATGTGGAAAATTGCATTTAGGACACCTAAAATGTCTTGCGGATAATAATATGTGGGGCCACTAACCTTCTAACAGATGAATTCAATGACAAGGCATTATCTTGCTAGCATTCTCCCCTGGCATTGTACTCTCTTCTCCATTCTGCTCATATCAAAGGAGAACCAGATGGTTATTGATCCCTTGGGAACCTGGTAGGCAGTGCAAGTCTGACGTGCTGTAAGAGGTCTTAGGTAGACCGAAGGACATACTTCGTATCTCTTCTCTCACCTTGAGGGAACTGCTATTTCTTGTCTTAGGTTTCTATCTATTCATTTCTTTGTGTTTCTACCTACTTACTGAAAAGGACTACAGAAAGTGAAATGCTAGTCTTTCTTTCCAATCAATGATGTACTTACTCTCTTAGAAATGATTTATTAGAAAAGTAGTGAGCTAGTGTCAAGGAAAATTTTTGCCATTGTTCTACCAATCAAGTAGCTTGGAATCTTTATAGTTTAGGCTTATTATTCTCTAAAATTAAGACTTCTCTGGTTTTTAGGAGCCTTTCTATGATCTACTATTTTCTAAATAGTAATTTTAAAAATATAAAATCATAGAACATTTCTCCATAAAACATATACTGATTACTTCTGTTCACAAGATGGTTGTGTCTAGAAAACTGAACGATTCCAAGAGAAAAAGATTAAAAATGGAGAACAAGCTTTTCTAAGACTTAGGAAATATCTTGAATGCATTTCATATGCTAAAAGTAAAATTAATATAATGTATGTTAGAAGACATTACCTCATTTAAAAAAAATACCTGCTTCATCTTATGACTGTTTAAAAAAAGGGAAGAGATTAAGGAAAAAAGATGAAAAGAATAGGGAGGAAGAAGAGAGGGAAGATAAGACACCAGGGATAAGGGAAGAAGAACATGAAAAAGAGAGACAAAGGGAGCAAAAGGCAGAAGAGAGGGAACAAAGCTAAAACAAAGAGAAGTCAGCCTTTCTTCAAAATAGGGTTGATTGGAGAGAAATGTATCTTGTTTACTATAAATAAATCAAGCAACACAATTATCCCTAGGGCAGTAGCCATCAGAATCAGTCAGTCATCATAACCAAGCTTCAGTCCCTTTGAATTGTTTTCTATTCAAATACTGAGACATTTCTCTCTGAATAGCATTAATTTATTCAATAAATACTTTTTAAAGAACTTACTATGTGCTAGATACATAGACATAGCTAGAGGAACTCTAGGTTGTGGAAAAAATTCGTATGTGCTGAAATAGTTGAAATTATAACATTTTCCCTTCACAAAAGCTTTCTAGGAAAATCCCTATACTGGTTTTGCTAAATATAACTGATTTTCAGGCACAAACCCAATGTCTAAGAAGGCCTGAACCAAGAATGAAAAATAAGACCCACAGTTTGGCTTATTCTTAGAACTAAAACTTAAAGACAATAAAAAAGGAAATATATGTAGGAAAGGACAAAACGTAATTCTTTTAAATTCAAGCCCTCTGTTTTGTTCTCTTGTTTTGCTACTTCCAACCACATGATTCCCTGCAACAGAGTCTCCTCTACTTCCAGTTCTTAGTGAGACCCCAGGCACACAGAGTTACTGACTTCCAAAATCAAAATTTATTGCCTCCTTCCACAGGTCTTTGCAGACAGGCTTAGTTAATATTCACAGCTATTTAGATGCTCTTAAATCTGGAAACAAACCATTTAAGATTATAGATCTTCTCATTTTACAAGCTCACATTACAAATGAAAAGAGAGAGAGACCTACAGAGACTTGGCTTTTGTCCAAGAAGAATCAAATACTTGATTCAAGAAACCAAATCTATAAAGTTCTGAGAGGTCATGTGTGTAGTATCAAAGATAACAGCAGCCTGGGGTAAACTACAAAATTCCTTGTTCTTTGAAAATAAGCTCTATCATAAAGAGAAATGCCAGATCTAATTATCGAATGCAAGATTCTTCCAAGGCTGCCTGGGTGTTTCTAAACGATCACCTCTTAAAATGCCTAGTGAAAGATTCCTCATGAATTAGGCCATGGTGGCTGGTAGTACCATCATCATCAATTCTTTCTGCTTCTTGACATCAACCATCACTTAAGTCAATATGCCAAATAAACCACTGTAGAAGCTGCCTGCTAATTTGTTTAATGCTGTGTTTACCAAATACCTGCATGTTCTAATAATCACTGCTAAATCCATATCAGTAATTTTAGCCAGGGACACTGTATTTTGTTTATTTGCAAATTATAAGTGATACTTAAAAAAAAAAAGGTAAAATGCCATGTGCTTTATTATTTATTATCTATATAGCATACATAATTTCTTTTAACAAATACATACATACACATATTTCCAGGTTATGAGCTAAAGTGCTAAAATGTTATCAGACTAATGAAAATTTATCTGAACTCCTAAACTTTAAAGATTCTTTTCCTCAATCTTCTTTACACTCAGTCTCCTGGGTCTTGACTTCTCTACACATTTCCCAAATCTATGCTTTTTGCATCCAACAGAACTTTTAAAATCTTAAAGTCTGAGAAAGAGTGAGTGGTGAGGGGAATGCTGTAAATGAACCTAATTCAGGAGGGAGCTCGGCCCCAGCTCAACAGACAAATCCACAATAGCTCCCTGCTGTCTTGTCTGCCAACTTCCATCAGCCAGAAGAGATTAAGATGCCTCCAAAAACAATTTGGAGGCAGACTATAGATGGGGCCAAATAGTAATTTACATATGTGAGTTCTTGTGGCTACTCTGTAAGCAAAAATTCTCCTTGAAGGACCAAAGGATCAACTTGAAATACAGAGGGTTTTTAAATCTACAGGAATTTTGCCACTCATCATTTCCTGGCCCACTGTTAAAACTCAAATAATTTTTATATTTTGTTTGGCTTTAAAAATAAATATTAAATGGTATTGAGCATCCTCTTCAAAATGGAATTATCAAAAACACACTGAATCTCACACTTTTTCAGTCAGTATATAAATGAGTCCTTTTCATTTTGGAACAATATATCAATATATGTAGATGATTATGCACATTATTCTTATTACTCTACTAGTATTTTTTTTAAGTTATGACATTGAAAGATTTCCTATTTTGATGTTATAGTATATATTTATTTCAAGCAAAGATCTACTCCAGTAGGGACCTTCTAGGTGAGTTGAGAAATCTGTCCCCCACTTTAGTGGTGGTCTCTTGGCAGCCATTTTCCTCCAGGACTTCTGCCATGGCCGGACAGGGAGGACCAAATCCAAGCCAGGGCAGTAAAATATGTCTGCAGAGAAGCAAGACAGAAGCTGAAAAACAAAGAAGTAAACATAAAGGACCGAGTGTATGACCTACTCCTGGGTCCCCTCACAGCCTAGCTGATCTTGGATTCTGTGAATGCCTATTATTTGTCCACAAAATTCTAGCTCACACAATTCGATGTGTATTTTTGTTCATTTCAATTAAGACGTCATTGACCATGACATAATAAATCTTCCAGCAGAATGATCCTCAATTTATTATGAACATCAACAGTTTAAAAGGACCGACTTGGTAACTTTAAAAATTAAATGAAAACCTCAGCCTTTATATAAAACATCAATTTAGTTAAGTGAAGGATCCCTAATTATTCCCTCTTTTATTTATTTATCTCACACGCTTTCTGTTTGGATCAAAAGATGGTGTGGTATTTCTTCCATAAAGGAACACAGAAAAGAAGTTGATTAACTATTTGAAGTGGTCAAGACAGAGTCTTAAGTTAAGGGAAACAGACAAAAAATAGATGTCAACAATACTAAAATGCTGAGTACTTCGTACACATCAGGCTTTGCTCAGAGTACGCTCTACACTCCATCTCACCAAACCATCACAACAACCCTGTGAGGTCAGCTCTCTTGCTATTGCCATCTCACAAATTAGTAAACTTTTCAAGGCTCTGAAAAGTTGCACAAGGAAACTTTAGCACTGGAAAGTGCTAAAGCCAGAATTCAAACCCAAGTAGAATTGCCTCACACCCCCGTTACTAGCCACCACATTACACATACTAGACAGACTAACAGGCCATGTATAATCATAAACATCTTTTAAAAAGTATAAATACTGACTTTGCCCTTGAAAAAATAATCTCCCAACAGGCACCTTGTTCTTAAATTTCTAAATCCCCCAGTGTTTCAGCCTCTGTTTGATAAAGATTTTCAATACCTTAATAATAATTTCCATCATTTTTTAATATAGTAAAAGGAGTGCCATAAACTTAAACTCATCTAATCCTTTGAAAAAATCCATCAGGAGGTTCCAAGAATTATCACTATCCTTTTGTGCAAATGGGGAAAGTACAGTTCAGGAAAATTAAATGACTAGCCTAAAGAGAAAGGAACTGATATTTATTGAGGACCTACTATGTTCTCAGAACTCTGCAAGGCACTTCTTAAGTAGGTTACCTCATTTACTAAAGTAACAGCTACGTAAAGCCTGCATTACTCTTGTTTCATAGCAGCAGAAACAGAAGTTCCCCGTGACTCAGTTACTGAGGACCAGAGCAAGAACTCAAGTATATCTGACTCCATTTTCCAGCAATTATTTAATGAGGGCCTTTTGCTGTGTGCCAAGCACTGTCCTGGCCACTCCATCCATCAGAGAGAGAAGTATAAAAATGAATTAAACAGGACCTGATTTCAATAAAATACCTCATTCCAGTGTTCAATACAATGGCACTGCACTCTCTCGGTCGCTTCTATCCCGAAGACATGTGGGTATGAAGTCTTGGGCTAAAAATAGAACTAATATAAACTATGATTTACTGAAAGGATCTCAACCTTCAGAATCCAAGGCAGGACAGGATGAGAAGGTTTAGAAAGTTGAAGATTGAACACAGGCACTGAACCTGAAGGAGAAGAAGTTTGGTACAAAGAAAATAAGAGAAAGATGGAAAATGAGTTTCTGGATAAATGCTGCAAAAAGAATTTTGTTTTGGAGGGGAAGGGATCCAAACTTTGTTTAAAAAGATGCTCTGCTCCTTTCTTTCTCTCTCTTTCTTCCTCTTCCCTGGTCTTAACCATCCCAAGTATGAAGGGATGGCAGGGTAAGGGACTGAAAACAGGCTAAAGGACCTGGCTGGAACACTCTGATCATTTATATATTGACAGGTGGTTACATAATGGCATTTTTCATTGAAAACATCACTGCTTGGTTTTTGCTGAAGTCGTTAATGGATTTGTAACCACAAAACAGTGGTCTGAAACAAATACCACAAAGACTTTCCTTCTTCCATTGTGGACATGTCATGGTACACTGAGTCTACAAAACAAAATACCTTCTTTATGCCTATTTAAATATAACAACTTAACAGCATTACCTAGGGGAAAAGAAAAAAAGAAAAAAACAGTCCCAACATAAAACTGAAAAAGTGTAGGGAAGAAATCTGCTGCTGTATCACTTAAAATATTTTATGTGTCTATTTGTTCATCTAACCCTTTAGAGTTTATCTTTGGAAAATATTACATTCTAAAGATTCCAAAAATTAATGTTATCCTGACCAAACTATGAAAGTTTGGGGTTTTTTAAATGGTCCCAAAAGATTTATAGCTAGTTTGTTTTCTATCTGGAAAAGTAACAAGTGAACTATTTACACAGTAGCTGCTTTCCTCATTCATCTGGTTTGGATCAAATTAATCCCACTTTTGGATGAAAGTTATCATGAACTTAATGTTTATGATGCACAATGGTATTTACTAGATATTACACAATTGCATTCATCTATGCTTCTGGCTACTTCTGCTCCTTTGACATCAAAAAAATACACAAAAACTTTCTGCTCATTAGGAAGAGAACTGTGATAGTTTTATCTGAGAAAATAAATCAGTAAGGAGATAACTAATTTCTAAATGGTGGCAGTTGTTCTCTGAGAAGGACTGGACTGACAAGACGACTATCAAACCAATGTTCTTATCAGTGATATCCCCTTCTAGGACAAGCTCACACAAAGTGTGCCTAGAGCAACTTTCCACTTCCATCTACTTCTGCCCGCTCCTCCCCACCCCACCCCCTAAATGATGCTTTCTACTATTGGATATGAGAAATCAGAAGGCTTACCTTCCATAACCAGGTGGGTATTAGGGAGGGCACAGATTGCATGGAGCACTGGGTGTGGTGAAAAAACAATGAATACTGTTACGCTGAAAATGAATAAAAAATTTAATTAAAAAAAAAAAACTCTCTGTAACTGACATTCTCCAAGGTATCTTTTCCAAATCTAACCATGAAATCAAAATAAATACTTTAAAGAATAAAATTATAAGCTGGTATTAGGAAAGGATTATCATTCATGTATGTAACAATGTATTTACATACTTAGACGTATATTATGCATATATGCACTGTGTCATGCTGTCTTCCATCCGAGATCTATAAATACAGATAGAGATATCTTTTATAGTATTGTGTTTCAAATACGAATCAATAATGGCTAGTAACCAAAACAAATGTTTTAGAAAGATATGATAATGAAATAATTCTTTCCTAAAATATTGAGCTCATTATTTATTAATCCTGTGTAAGGCAAGAAGCCAGGAAAAAAGATTTGTCACCACTACACTTGGGAACTCTGATAAATGTGATCAGTGCTAAGACACAGCCCAGGCTGGAGATGAGCTCAGCCTTTCTTGTTATTCTTTTTGCTATTTCTTCCATATCCAGCCTCCTTGTCCCCAATCCTCTATCAATCAGATTACGTCTGAAAAGAGATGGAATGAGGACGGGGCCAAAATGATTTGCAAATTCCTTCTTTGGTTGATTCAAGTTCTTTTAAAATATATTGTTTAGTCTCATTAATGCCATTGCTGTAAAGTTACAAGTAAATTATCAAATTGTGAAAAGAAGAATCACTTCCCCACCATTGCTCAGTAGGTCTAAGATCATCTCTTATTAAAACAAGCAAACAAGTAAAAAAGAAATAGATGGCATGCTATTCCTCTGAGGGTAAATGGACAATCCAAAGTTGATTCATCAGAAATAGTGACAAGGACTATGTAAGACATAGAAATTTTCTGTTCTTATTTGTGTTGAGATTAACACATCAACTTGTCATATAGCTGGAAACCCTTATTTTCATCTCATTTTTATCCTTTGCACAAATATTTCTAAAAGTTACTTTGGAAAGAATTTTGTTTTGTTTTCTTCCCTTGTAGAAAAAAACCAAGAGAACTTCACCAATTAATAAAGAGAAACAGAGACAAGGTCATGAGGATAAAGTGTTCTGCTGGCTAAAATAGTCACTTTTTCTGACCCCAAGTACTCACACATGCCCAGCCAGTCCTGGTGCTTCATCTGGCAGGGTGCTGTCAGATTAGAATTATTAGAATTATTCCTGCCTGCTGTTTATTCTGTACCCCTGGATCTCTCTTTGACTTTCCTGATCTGGGCCCCACATCTTTCACATACAATTTTGATTACTACCATTCTATGGTAATATGGGAATGGCCCATCTCATCGACACAAACCCAGTGTCGATGTAAGTAAGTCCTTGCTGAAACTCGGTGGGGTGCTGGCCTATGCCTAGACTTGAGACCCACAAGTACACTCATGAGAATTTGGGTTATGTCATTGTATCACAGATAAACTTTAAGCCTATTTTCCAAGGGCACACTCAGTGTTCAGGGACTCTGCATGTCCTTGTGGGGCTATGTTGCTGAAGTCAGAGCCTCAGCTTGGCTCTAGGCTATAAGACGTGTAAGTCTGGCCCAGCAATTAGATTTTCAAGTGAGGAGTATGTACGTCATTGATGAATCCTACCAAGTAGCCTGTCATGAATAAAAGAACAGAAGACAGGACTCTGAAGAATGTCATTATTTAATGGATGAGCACAAGAAAGGAAATAAATGCAGATTAGGAAAAAGTGGCCAATAATAAAGTAAAATTATCAGGACTTGACAGGGCATTGCCTTAGAAATCAAGAGAGAAAAGTGTTTCAAAAGCGGTAAGAGGAAAACAGGCTGGGAACAGCAACACCCAATAACAATAGGTAAATCCAACCCTCGGATCTATAACTCTAATTGTCGTTTTTCAACAAAAGGAGCACAAGAGAGAAATAGTCGACTTCATGGCTAGGGCATGGAAGACATAGGATGGAACCATGTTGGCATGTCAGAAAACTTAAGAATGAACATTCTGTGGTGCTGGAAAGTAAGAAAATGCTCAAAATACAAAGGGAAATCTTAATTTTTTTTTCTAGCTTTATTGAGATAACTAACATAGAACAGTGTATTAGTTTAAGATGTACAATATGATGATTTGATACATATATATATTGTAAAATGATTACCACACTAAGGTTACTTAACACTGTCATCATCTCACATAATTATAATTTTGTTTGTGTGTGGGGTGAGAACATTTAAGATCTGTTCTCAGCAATTTTCAAGTATATAATATAGCATTTTTAATTACAGTCACCATGCTGTATATTACATCTCCAAAACTTAAATTAGATCTCCAAATCTTATAACTGAAAGTGTACCCTTTGACCAACATAACCCCATTTTTCTCACCCCTCAGTCCATAGGAACCACCAGTCTACTCTTTGTTTCCATGATCTTGGCTTTTATTAAATCCCACATATAAGTAAGATCATGCAGTATTTGTTTTTCTCTGTCTGACTTATTTCACTTAGCATAATGCCCTCAAGTTCCATCCATTTATCACAAATAGCAGGATCTCCTTCTTTGTTATGGCTAAATAATATTCCATTATTCGTGTTTTTCTCACTTTTTCTTTATCACATTTTCTTTATCCATTCATTCATCAATGAAGATTTAGCTATTTCCGTATCTTGGCTGTGGTGAACAATGCTATAATAAACATGGGGGTGCAGATATCTCTTTGAGATAATTATTTCATTTCCTTCAAATATATACCCAGAAGTAGGATTGCTGGATCATAGGGTAGTTCTATTTTTTTAATTTTTTGAGGAACCCCCATACTGTTTTCTACAGTGGCTGCACCAATTTACATTCCCAGCAATAACACACAAGGGTTTTCATTCTCCTGATGCTTCCCAACATTTGTTATCTCTTGTCTTTTTGATGATATCCATCCTAATATAAATGAGGTGATACCAAATTGTGGTTTTTGATTTGCAACTCCCTAAAGATTAGTGATATTGAGTACCTTTTCATCTACCTGTTGGCTGTCTGTATGTCTTCTTTGGGAAAATGTGTATTCAGGTCCTTGACCCATTTTTTAAATTAGATGATTTTTTTGCTGTTGAGTTGTACAAGAACATTATATATTTTATATACTAATACCTTACCTGATATATGATTTGCACATTTTTTCTCCCTTTAAGTAGGTTGTCTTTTCATTCTGCTCATAATTATTCTTTAGCAGAGCAGAAAATTTTTTCATTTGATGTCATCCCACTTATTTTTATTTTTGTTGCTTGTACTTTTCATGTTGCATCCAAAACATCACTGCCAAGACCAATGTCAAGGAGCCTCTCCCCCATGTTGCTGTCTAAAAGTTTTATGGCTTCGGTTCTTAAATTTAAGTCTTTTATCCATTTTGAGTTAATTTTTGTGAGTGGCATAAGATAAGAATCCAATTTCATTCTTTTGCATGTGAATATCCACTTATTCAAACACCACTTATTGAAAAGACTATCTTTTCCCCGGGACTATACTTGGCTCGAAGGGGACTTTTTAAAAATGTCCCAAAAGTAAACCTAAAGTTTACAGAAGCCATTGACTAAATTGGAGACAATTTATTTTTTTATTTTTTTAAGGATTTTATTTATTTATTTGACAGACAGAGATCACAAGTAGGCAGACAGGCAGAGAGAGAGAGAGGAGGAAGCAAGCTCCCTGCAGAGCAGAGAGCATGATGCAGGACTCGATCCCAGGACCCTGAGATCATGACCTGAGCCAAAGGCAGAGGCTTAACCCACTGAGCCACCCAGGCGCCTGGAGACAATTTAAAAATCAAAATAAATATTTATAGTAATGAGTTATCACTTACTGAGCAAACTAAAAGTTATGAATTCATATGAATATAATTAAGTAAATTGAAATTTTTATGAGAAACTGGATTTCATATCATTTCAAGCTACCTTCATGTAAAATATTTATTTATTACAAAGTGAAAAGGAAATAACTTTACAGTGGGGAAGCCTAACACATACTACATCAGACCAGTGATAAAAGTAAATATCATCAATAATAAGAAAAATTTAAAATTTATGTTACCTAATGTGAGGTAGTTAAAAAAACATAGCCTAACTTCTGTAATATTCCTGCCAAATATATACAATCTGAACATAAGCAGGAAGAAATATCATCTTTGCCCAACTTGAGGGACAGTCTGCAAAGTACCCAAAACTTCAAATGTAGCAAAGTCATAAAAGACAATGAAAGACTGAAAAACAATTAAGGGGATTGTGAGACATAACTAAATATATCACCCATTTAGATATTAAACCTACCAGTATTTATAAATTGCATCCTTTTGCTATAAAGAACATTGAGATAACTAGGAAATTGAGTGGAGCCTGAGGACTAGATAGTAGTCAAGTACCAATATTAGTTTCTTGACTGATGACTATATTCTGATTTTGTTGGAGAAAATCCCTATTTGCAGCAAAAACACACTAAAGACTTCAGAGGGTGTTAGAATATCTTATCAGCAAGTAATTCTCAAATGATATCAAATAATAACAACAAAAAGCTTTTGTATTCTACTTGCAAATTTCCATAAGCTTGAGATTGTTTTAAAGTTAACCCTGTGGACTCTGAGAAACAAACTGAGGGTTTTGGAGGGGAGGGGGTGAGGGGTTGGGTGAGCCTGATGGTGGGTATTAAGGAGAGCACGTATTGCATGGAGCATTGGGTGTGGCGCATGAACAATGAATTTTGGAACACAAAAAAATAAATTAATTAAATTAAATTAAAAAAATAATAAAGTTAACCATGAAAGACATTCTCTTAATTTTTAATTGTAGCTAATTTAAATAATTTTTTTAAATTATTAACAAATACAAATACAGTAACTAAAGTGTAGAAGATGAAATACATTTTAATCACTTAGAATTAAAGACCCTGGGGAAACCTACTCCTTTTTCATTATTCTTAATATTGTTACAATGTAACCAGTAAAATAAATAAAGTAAGATGAAAACATCAAAAGTGTCTGTGTCACTATGTTAGGAATTTCCTAAGAAATTAAACATTATGCCAGACAAACTATGGATTAGACTATCATGGAATTTCTATATTATTGTGCCTAAACAGTATAGTGTGTTTTGATTTCAGTATTATCTATTTCTTCTTCATTTTACAAATTAAATAAAATTAAATAAAATTAATAATAATTAATAATTAATGATTAAATATTAATATTAAATATTAATAAAAAGTAATAATTAATAAAATAAATAAAATTAAATTAAATAAAAACAAAAGTCTTTTCTACAAACAGTACTAAATATACATAGCACATACATACTTCGGAGGAAATAGGAAAATATATTCCCTAATCATGGAATCAAGAGATTTCATCCTCTGGGATGAAGAAGGAGCAACATGTGTGTATTAGGAAAGTATAAAGATTAACATATTATGACAATCCTATGTTTTCAGAAAAAAAATCAATATCTTCTATCAGAGATAAGTAGATTATGGAATAATGCCTCCATTGTTTCAGGAATTCTTGACCTGAAGCTAACATAAAGTCTGCTAATTGAACCTTTCAGCTACCTAAATATTATTTAAGCAAGGAATTCAGAAATAGAAGAGCTCTCCAATGACTAGTTTGTCTGGAAATGTAAAGGCTAAATAACTGAATGAAAGAATATAAATTTTTAAATGGCAAAAGACACAAGCTAACCTGAAGTGGGGGGGGGGTGGCTCTAGCATTATACTGAAGACATCCTTATCTTCAGTAGGGCAATGTACAGCTGCAGTACACAGTTACCTAGAGAACATTAAAAATATTTGTACTCACTTGTATGGAGTATGTAATTCCTAGGCTTTCCTTTTAAAATATACATCATATGGAGCTTTTCTTCTTAAGTTCTGGCCTCCTAATCCTGCCTGTAGAAAAGAGGACAAGATAAGTAGAGACAACCAGCCTGGAAATCTTAATGTGACACATCAATGATTTGTTAAAAGGATTGGGAAGGATGGCTGAGAAAAGGCAGCCCTACTTATATTTCACCTGGGACTGGCTGCATGAAGTCTCGCAATGGGACAGTCCATTTCACTCAGTTCCAAGGCAAAAGCAGAACCACTAATGTTGGCTTGGAGGCCAACAAGTGCAGGATGATGACTATGAAAGACACTGGGCCAACAGTGTGGATGGATGGATGTAAATCCATCACCGTGAATTGAAAAACAACTCCAAGGACATGTCCTCGTGTCTGTGGATAAACAGTATAATCATACACAGGAAAGGAAACCAAGAGGGAAACAAAACAAATCCACTTCACAGTTTTGCTTGGGGTTAGTTCTAAAGAGGCAAGGGAAAAAATGAAAAATAGACACTGAAAATCTTTGCTGTATTTTTTAAAGTACTATGTCCTTTGGAGAACAGGCATAATATATGATTAAGAAACTATGTTAAAAAAGCAGGATTTTGAAGATTTTTTTATTTTTCTTGGAAACATATTATAGATCAAGGTATGTGTATAACCTATTATCTATCCACGTATCTATTACCTCCATAGTAATTCAACAATCATAGCAATAACATCACACTATATTAGCAAAAAAAAAAGAATCAACAGTGTACATACATTGGATAATTTATTACTGAGGTAGTCTTGCTAAAATTTCTAGATAAGAGAGAGAAGAACTTGGGGCGCCTGGGTGGCTCAGAGGGTTAAGCCTCTGCCTTCGGCTCAGGTCATGATCTCAGGGTCCTGGGTTCGAGCCCCACATCGGGCTCTCTGCTCAGCAGGGAGCCTGCTTCCCCCACTTCTCTCTGCCTGCCTCTCTGCCTACTTGTGATCTCTCTCTCTCTGTGTCAAGTGAATAAATAAAATCTTTAAAAAAAAAAAAAGAGAGAGAGAGACCAACCTGGTATTAAATTAGTTTTAATTTTTCTTAAATGTCCATGTAATGGTCACTTGTGTAGATTCACTTTTACTGCTCTCTAACTACCCATTACAGAAACGAATACATTATATTAATCCTAACTCTATCCATTCTTAGATGTTTTCAGAACTATAAAAAATTACCTCTATTTCTAAATGAGACAATTCCAGACATTTTTTAAAGTTCTGTTGCCAGCCATGTGTTTTCACTATTCTCGAAATGATAATATGTAGTTTTGCTATGAAGAATATGCCTTTCAACTTTATGTACTTTAGCATAACTCTTTCTTCATAAATCTGAGTTATATATAGCATTGGGAGTTTATTTGTTTTATTACATAATATGTGTTAGTCAAATTAATAAAATGAAATATAATATATTGTCAAAGTGAAACTAATAACTACAACAATAAATCATATAACAGGCATTATATTTTAGAAGTCTCATAATTTTATCAACAGCCTTATGATGTTGCTTAGTACCATTTCCACTTTATAGGTGAGAAATTTGGATCCTAAAAAGATTAAACACTATAGCAGAGTGCTGGTAAATGTAGGGCTTGATTTTACGTATTTTGTTAATTCTATATAAGTACTTTTTCTCAATCAAAATATAGCCCTCTAGCACCAAGAGATACCATTATCTATGAAGACAATCTTTTATCTTATCCAATTGTGTGTTATTAAGAAACCCGAGACCCCCCTAACCAATAATTTGAACTACATGGAATATGTTAGTGAAGATAAATTTAAAGATACAGGTCTTAACTTTAAAGAATTATCAAATAATACCTATAAGATAACACAAATAGCTATTTTTCATCTTTTAAGTCTATTAACATAAAGTAAGTTAAATAGGACAAATAAAATGGAGTGGGTGAGAGCATCCCCTTAGAACACACATTATAGGGGCACCTTGGTGGCTCAGTGGTGTTCAGAGGCTTAACAGCCTCTGCCTTTGGCTCAGGTCATGATCTCAAGGTTCTGGGATCAAGTCCCACATCGGGATCACTGTTCGGCAGGGAGCCTGCTTCCCCCTTTCTCTCTGGCTGCTTCTCTGCCTACTTGTGATCTCTGTCAAATAAATAACTAAATAAAATATTTTTTTAAAAAATAAATGAACATACGCTTGCAAAAAAAAAAAAAGAACACACATTATACACAGTGACTTCATGTGTCACTGGTAACTTGCTCTAAAGGTCTAATCACTTGCGTTGATAAATCTAGCTCTCCTCTTCCACTGCACTCCAGTATATTATTTTGATCTTATTGAAAGCTGAATATTAAATTTAAAAATTAACATTGTAATAACAATATTATTAGTAAAGGAAAACAAATGCTTGAAAGTAATAGATGAAGGAAATGAACAATTAGGTCTTTTATAACTGGTTTCTAAAGGTAAAGGACTTTTCCTCAATAATACTTTAGTATTTTTACTGAACCATTTGGCTCTAAGAACATGGTATAAATGCTTTCAAAATTCTGTTTTCTTTTTTATTATTACTATGTTCAGTTAGCCATCATACAGTTCATCATTGGTTTTTGATGTAGTGTTCAGTGATTCATTGGTTGTATATAATACCCAGTGCTCATCAGAACACCTGTCCTCCTTCATGCCCATCACCTGGTCACCCCATCCATCCCCCCTCCCCTCTGAAGCCTCAGTTTGTTTCCCAGAGTCCATGGTCTCTCATGGTTTGCTCTCTCTCTGATTCTGCCCCTTCAGTTTTCCCTTCCATCCCCAATCGTCCTCTCTGTGGAACATCAAAATTCTGTTTTCAATCATAGAGATCCCAAAGCCTTCACCAGAGGAATCACACAGTGTGACTGTAGTTATCTATCAAGCAAAGTTGGGTGGGCTGGAGGGGGGTGACAAGATTTCCAGCAGGAGGTGGGAGAGGCCCACAGACATTGATAGACTTAACCACTGTGTTGCCAGCAGAGCAAAGCCACCAGTGATGCTGCCCTAGAGGCTGTAGTGCTATAAGCGTGCTATGGACTTTCACTCTCTTAAAGACCAGTTATGCTCCAGCAAATATATAGAAAATTAGGTCTGTGTTTTTATATCTAACAGTAATCATTTCCAATTTTTTTGAGTTTTTGCAGGGGAAGGGTATATTATGTGGCCTCAAAACGTTCTTGTCTTAATTTTGAGTGTGAATTTGTGGAAGAGTCATTTAACCTTTAGATTATTTTTTCTTTCTCCCTTTGTTTTTGCAAGACAGCATGGGAATGAAAGAGAGGTGAAAATTGATAGCACTTTTGATGATAGCCTTCAGAGAAGACAGCCAAAATTTATGAGGGGGGATTTCTACATGAATAACTAATTTCCTAAGGTCTCAATTATTGTAGTGTCCCCATGTCTGATACTAGTAACAGAAATGTTTTATAAATGAAGAGATCTTTCAAGGGACTAATATTTCTACAGTTACAGAGTATAAATATTTTTAAATTCTTGAATGTTATTAATGCTAGAGGTGAAATATGTTTGAATGGCAGATTTTTGTGCATTTAAAGCTCAAACAAAAATTAATGAAACTTACATCTAATTTGAACATATCCTTTAAAACATTCTTAAAGATATTCTTTTTTACCTTCTTTGAACACAAACCTAAGTAATGCTGTGAACTATGTCTATTTATTCCTGAGTGGGAGAGAGAAATAGATTATTTTGACTCTGACTTTTTTTAAAAAGAGTAGCAGTGGGATGCCTGTGTGGCTCAGTTGTTAAGCATCTGCCTTTGGCTCAGGTCATGATCCCAGGGTCCTGGTATGGAGCCCTGCATTGGGCTCTTTGCTCTGTGGGGAGCCTGCTTCTCTCTCTCTCTCTGCCTGCCACTCTTCCTGCTTGTGCTCTCTCTCTCTCTGTCTGTCAAATAAATAAATAAAATCTTTTTTTAAAAAAGGAATAGCAGATGTTTTAACATCTGATGTAGCTTATTCTTACATGAAATACTTCAGCAATTAAAGAGAAAGGAAATTTTCAGGCTAAGTCTAGAGACAAAGATTTTTTATTCAGATATGGCTCAGACAGTTTCCTTTTACTTAGCGAGCTTCAGGAAAGCAGTTTGTGATTTTTCGTGTCTTAACAGTAACTAACTTCATGCTGTTAACATGATGTTGCAAGCATTTTATTCTAATCATTTCTCAAAAGCATCCACTTGTTTATATTAAATCATTCATTTTTCATAGTGCAGTCCTACAAAATACAAATTATAACTTCCACCAAGTAAGTAAATGTTCTGTCCAGATCATGCTTTAACATACTTTTGGTACTCATGGACAACAGGAAATTGATCATAAAAACTATAGAATGAAACTAATTCTTAAGCTAGTTACTGCTGATATTTACAGTATCTTTCTCTTTGTCATATATTTGGAGTAGTGTTTTCTTTGCTATAAGTTTGCCACTCTTTGCTAGGAATTCTGAAATTAATATTCTAGCCTCCGTTTGGAACTTAAGGTTAACTCATTGTTATATCATTTCAGTATCACAGAAGTCTTCTAAAGATGAAGAGAAATTTTATTTTTTAAAAGATATATTCAATGTGAATGTCAATATCATATATATCTAATAAATGAAAATAACTCAATCATAAATTTTCAAAATTTAACATTTGGAATAGAAACATTTAAACAGAAAGCTTCAATTTTTTTCAAAAATAAATGAATATTTATTAATTAATATTTTATCCACTCAACTGCATTTCACAATTTTGTCACTAACCTTTCAGATATTTTTTCCTCTTTGGTGTAAACACATAATTCCCAGTAGGACTAAAGGAAATTAGTAATGTCCATTGTACAACAAATAGGTCCAAATGTCTGATGACTGTGTGGAGGCAGACAGGAAATGCCAAAGAAAGATTTAACTGTAATCAGACCTTGATTAACATTAGGTTATTAATCTTTTGTCTTCTTTTCCAAGGTCTGGATTAAGGACTCTATCTTTCAAAGGCTGAAGTAAAATTTTTTAATTCATTTTTTATTTCTTACAAACTTAAAGCTGAAAATTGGAAACATCGAGAGGGTTAAGAACATGAGCTAACTGCTTTGTTTTCCTAGTGCACATATAACCACCAGTTGGAAATCAAAATAGAGGGGCACCTGGGTAGCTCAGTCGATTAAGTGACAGACTTGATTTTGGCTCAGGTCAATGGTCTCAGGGTCGTGAAATCGAGGGTTGAGCCTCACATCAGGCTGCCCTCTTGGCAGGGAGTCTGCCTGAGATTCTCTCTCCCTCTGCCCCTCCCCCACACCCTGCCTTCTCACTTGCACTCTATCTCTCTCTCTCCCATTCTCTTAAAAAAAAAAAAAAAGGCAAATAGAAAATGTGTTTAATCAGCTGAGTGTTTTACAAGAAGAGTATTGTTTTCAAAACAAAGGTCAACTTTGAAACTTTCAATAGCTTCTAACTGCTCTTGGCATAAGGACCAAAATTCTAACCAAATGACCAAAAGCCTATAAGGCTCTGCTCTGCTAACCTCAAACTCCTAATCTCCCTTGCATAGGAGCTTTCCCTGTGCGAGTTAAGGCACCTGCCTAAACCGGACTGCACTGGCCTTTTCACTGTCAGAGCCAAATCCATCATCCTTTCCTCATGAAAGCGTTTCCTGCCCTAGACTGATGAGACCAAACTCCCCAGTATACACTCTTGTAACATCCTCTAACTCTCCCCTGCAGAGCACTTACTACAATTGCAATGTACATGATTTGTGTGGTCCTTTGATTGGTCTTAATCTCCCCCACCAGATGGCTAATTCCTTGGAGGCAGGGACAGTCTCTGGCTTTGAGCCTATAATATCTAACACAATGCCTAGCACAGAGTAAATACATATTTTTTAGATGAATCAATCAAATAGTGGTAAAATACAGATTTTACACTTAATTCTACCAGATTCTAGTTGCAAGAGTTTCAAATTTCTAATGAATTAAGCTTCATGGTCCCGTTTCATGTAAGTGGGATAATGAAACACAACGTACAGAGTTGTGTTAGGAAGCTGGAAGATATGTGTGTACATGGCATAGTTTGTGTCTAGCTCAATAACAGGTATTTCCACTCCTTTCCCTTCTCTTTCTCTTTGAAGAGAAAAATGAGTAAGAAAAGATCTTTTCAGAGTTGTTTTATTAAATAAAAGATCAGCCCTTAGTCTTCAAATCCAGACTATGTGACCTTTGGCAACTCAGTGCTTCTCCATGTTTCATCCTCATCCTTAAAACGGACTTGTTAGCAGTATAGGATTCATAGGGCTATTGTGAAGATTGAATAAGTTCATATATGTTCATATATACATGTTCATACATATATGTTCATATATGAATAAGGCCTGGCACATAAATATCATATGGATTCATTATTATTTTTTTCTTTGCTCCTGACCTGTAACTTTGCTTTATTTCCATCACATTGAATATGTCTCTGTACATTTGCCAGATTAGAATATTAACATATTATTTGTTTAAAAAATATATTTTTATAGAATATGTATTTTTTAAAATACATTCTATAAATTCAGATGGGAAAATTTAATATTTGATTTTTACAATATTGGCATGTATGTCTATTTCTAGGAGGCTATAAACAAAAAGCATGCAATCTCTTTTTCCTTTACATGTCTGCTCAAATAAATGGCTAATCCCTTTTCGTGAGCAAGAAAGAAAAAAAAAAACAGATCAGTCCTAACTAATAGAATGTGCTAGTTTATGCGTAGTTTTGCCTTTCAGATCCCAAATACTTAAACCTAATCAAATACTCAGTGGAAATTTTTCTATTATTCAAATCTTTGACAACTTCATTTTATTAACTTTTATTTTGAATTGTAATAATCAAGCTGTCGTCAAAATTCAGAACAAAACTATCTAAAAATATATATACACTTCTTTCTTTCCATTATTCCAAAGTGGTCAGCTCCTCCACAACCTGTGTACACACTCCTCTATTCCATGTTAACAGAAGAAATCCAGGAAAAGCTCATGATTAGTCCAAGGCTGTGCTTCTCACTTCTGTGCAAACCCTACATCTTTTGAGGTTCTTGGGCTGATGTATTTTGTGTTTAGTTTACACTTACAAGATACCAAATCACTACCTTATACTATAAATATTTTTTTTGTTTTTATTAGAACCAATTGTCTTACTTGTTAAAAAAAAATGTGTGGAACTTACTTAACATCCTTTCGAAAAAAGTAACTAGGGGGGCGCCTGGGTGGCTCAGTGGGTTAAGCCTCTGCCTTCAGCTCAGGTCATGATCCCAGGGTCCTGGGATCGAGCCCCACATCGGGCTCTCTGCTCAGCAGGGAGCCTGCTTCTCCCTTCCTATCTGCCTGCCTCTCTGCCTACTTGTGATTTCTCTCTCTCTGTCAAATAAAAAAAAAAAAAAATTAAAAAAAAAAAAAAAGTAACTAGGAAAAAATTTTCGAAGGTCACTGGAGAATATGCTGGATTAGTCAAATGTACCAGCCAGCCAGCCCACCAAAATATGTAGATATTAGGTGAAATAAGAGCCAATAATCAAGAGTAGGGTCAAACTCACCTTTATGGCTTAGTTTTCTAGCCACATCCCTTTGGATCTGCAAGATTGAGAATAAAGCTTTCGTTTCTTGATCACTGAGTGTATTTTGTAGCTGTCAATAAACACGGGTCCCCTCTATATCTCTCTATAGCTATTCTTTTCCTAGGTCTTCATGAAAAGAGCTTTCTTAATACTGACCATGTTCTGCATTTGGCCAGTGGTAATACCAAACCTGCTATCTACTCAATTCAAATAGTCTTTCAGTGGGACAGTATGATTAACCCTTTAATGTGCTCCATTGCTCCTCTCTGATATACACTGAGCAAAGGCAGCCCAAGACCACCTCCTTAAAATGCAGAGCTCTCTGCCATATCCTATTGCAAACCCCCCTGTCGCAGTCAGACTGGGCTGCTTATGTAATTCCAAGAATATTTTTATTCACTCTGGTCCATTACATCAATTAGGATTACATTGGTTATACATAATAGAACCAATAGAACAGGTAAAAGTTAAAACAAATATACCTGTATATATTATGACTATTTATCCCCAAACCTAAGGGCAGAAATGTAACCAGGCCTCAAAAACAAATCTGAACCACTATTTGAAGACAATTTGTTCTCATTTTTCCATTTTCTTTTTTACTTCTCTTTGATCCCTGATCCACATGGCAAAAAATAAAATAGCTCTTTGTTGCCTCTAACCGAGCGACAGGTTTAACCAACTGAGCCACCCAGGCGTCCCCCGAGCGACAGATTTAGACTGACAATAGCATCTCATACTCTCAACTCGAGATTTCCAGAGAAGGACCTGATTGGCCCAGTTTATGTAAAGTGCCAAAATCTGAGTCAATTAACTGTGAGCCAATGTCCGGAGTCAAACTATACTGCCGGTGGTTCTCAGAGAAATTCATTGTAGCTGAGGGCCTGAAATTAAATGAGGATAGTTATGAGTGAGGTATTCCTTACCACTTACCACCAAGCTAAATTCTACAAACTGATCAAGCTCTACCTCCTTTTGAAAAACCTCACCAGTTTGGTTCACAATGCCAGGCTCCCACGACAATTCTCAGGGGAATACGAATGCAAGACCATTCCTGGGGACTGTGCAACCCTGGGAAAACCATACAGTGGGCTCCCTTTCTTCGGCATCAACATTTTCCACTCCAAATACTAAGATGAAATAAATACGAAGGGCAAGTTCAAAAGGAAAGAACAATTATAAAGGGCATCCCAAATTTCTAAAATGATTACATATGACCAAAAACATATTTCAATTTGTTGCCCTGGTCACAATGCCATAATGTGTTCCCTTAAAGCATATAAATGTTTATAAACATTGTACATCACATCAGAAAAAGACCATTGACACTTTCTTCTTCCCCCATATGCTTTTAAGAACTAATAAAAACCTATGACTCAGCCATATTCAAATAAAGACTTTGAATCTTCTCTCATTCATGTTATTCTATAACCATATCCTCCCCACAAATAAGAAAGAATATGACTGTTGATATCCTCAGGAATATAATAATAAATGAGTAGCAAATGATTTTTGAACTTTGACATCCTGTGCCTTATACACGTAAGAAGTTTTACCAATTTGTTTCCTCCCCAGAGCTTCTTGCAGCTCACTCTTTCCCTGTGGATGAAATTTTCTTTTCACAGGCATTCATACTAAAGAGAAGATTTGTAGAGAATTAACTTCCTAAGTCCTTCTCTATATATAAAGGCCCTTATTTTGTGCTCACCTTTGAATGCTAGTTTGGTTGGGTATGGAATTATAGTCTAAATTCCTTTTCTTTTAGGATTAACAATTAGAATCCATTGTCTCCTGTAGTTGTTAAGAAAGCTGATTTCAATCTGTTTTGTATCTTTTGAGTAATCTATCCCAGTTACTCTCACTCCCCCTCTGCTGTTGGTTTTAGTGTTTTCTGTTTACTCCGCTCAGTGTTCTTTCCATTGTTGTTTCTGTTCATTTTTTTTACTTTGTTTATTTTTCAGACTATACTATTGGCAGGACATTTGCCTCTCTTCAATTCTGGAAAATTTTAGGCTTTCTGTCTTCAACTGGGGAATTCCATCTATCCTTTCTATCCTCTCCTTCTAGAGCAAAAAGTGACGATTTCAGATTTAATTTCCACATGTCTTAATATGTATTTTAGACTTTTGAACCTTTATTTCTTTGTTCTATTCTTGAAGAATCCCTTGCCTCTATATTTTAGCTCATGAATCCAATCTTTAGTCACATTCATGCAGCTATTCAGCCTATCTTGCGTTTTTGTGTCAACAATTATTTTTATTTCCAACATGATTAATTCATGTCCATAACTTCTTTTCCTGTCTTACAGATGCTATATTTTCTCTTTTGTCTCTGAGAATAACCAATACTTTTTTTGGTGTTCTGATTTCTCTACTAACTCTTCTTCGAGGTGTACATAAGTTCTTTGCTGATTGTTTTCTCTCTTTATTGTGTTTTAGACTCTTAAAAGACTAGAAATATAATAGGTTCTAGTGAAATATTTTTAACTTGAATCTAGCCAGGGTTTTACATCTAACTTTACAGAAAATATAGGGGATAGAAGAACAAACAAAACACCATCCCAAAGGAAGCAATCAGTCAAATCCAGCAGGTAGAAATTCTACAGGCAGAGTACCTGTCTAGTCTGAGTCTGGCTGCTCCAAGATCTCCTGGACATGAACAGCCATTCTGGGTACTGTGCTACCTTCCTCAAGTGTTGCTTCTGCCTGATGACAGACAACCATTTCTGTGCCTGGCTCTTGGGGGGATAGAAAAGGAATCCGCAGGAGTCAGACCATCTAGAATTTTCCACTGTGGTTCCCATTTAATTCCTTTGCCACTTCTTCCTGGGATACCCCATTTTCTGCTACCACTACATTTGTGGGTAGAGTGCCATGTCATCCCCCTTTTATCCCAATACTTCCCTGCAGAGGCTCCTGCATAGATTCTTGCCTACCATGTATTTTCTTAGTTGGATCCTGCCTGATTTCAGTTTCTCAGAGATTACTTACAAGTTCTTATCCATCAATAATTTCTATTTTTACCTTCAAATGTAGCCATATCTTTTGTTTTTAACATATCATAGTTGCAGCAGAGGCTTTCAGAATCCACATCCCTTTAACAATTTCTTCTCTATGACCATGGTGTTTTACTACAAGGACCTGGACTTGTCTCTGCTTCAGAGCCCTATCTGGCTGCTGAAGCTTGTTTGGTCCATTAGCATGAGGAGTAGATCATAAACATTGGAGAGTAAATGCCTCCAGGAGTGGCCTTCAACCAGTAACAGAAGGGAACAGTGACCCATACATCAGTTTTCTTGCCCCTTTGACAGGAAAACTCTGGAGTATGTTCTACATTGTCTGCCAGAGATCTCCATCATGATTGAACTGCAATATTCTACCACAATCACATGCTAATTAACCTTACTCTACATAAGCTTCTTTCCCTTACCTATATAACTTCTTGATTCCCCTACCAGTGCTCTCTAGAATTATCCAAATAACATATTTATATTAAATCTCAGTCCCAGAGTGTGTTTCTGGGGAACACAAACAGACACAGTGGTGAAAGAAAAGGAATACACATTCATGCAATCTATCACACAGGATGCTCGGTACTTTTTAGCCAAATTCTGATTACACTTGATGAAACAATGACTGAATTTTAAACTTTTGTGGTTATCACTCCAGATTTTTATCAGGAAAATGTAAAACCCATTGTTATCAAAGAGGAAAGGGTTTAATACAGGGAATTAGGAGTTCTGTGACTATAGGAAGGGCTGGGAGAGCAAAAGGAAATTGACAGAAGTCATGAAATCAAGACATGCCCAAACCACAGTGCAGCCCATCACAGGGGTTCACCTGGAAGCCATCATAAGCCTCACTTCACTGATTGTGCACATGCTCACAGTTGCTGCTAAAAAATAATGGTTTCTCCTTCTCTTTTGGCTTTCAAACTGCATCCTAGTACCACCCATTAACTGAATCTAACTGGGACATTTTGGGTAAGGAAATCTTAGAAACTGCCTCCCAGTCTTCTCCCATGTTCACAAGCCATGAGACTGAGGATGAAGTCCTATTGATCTCACACTGGAAAACTGTTAATTCATTAAAATCCTAACAGCAATAAGTCATTTCCCCAAACTATCTATTTGCTGGAAGTTCCAAGCATCTCCAAGAAGAAGCCTGCTCCAGAGTCTGTTCATAAACAAATCTATTAAATAAACATTAACAATAATTCCATTGACTGACACATGAAATGTAACAATTCTAATTAGTGTCCAATGACTCAGAAGGCAAAAGGTCTCATACAATCTAGGTACTTCTTAGCCATCCTACAGAAGGTACTTAAATTTCTCTTTAAAAGATCATGTCATGGGGTGCCTGGATGGCTCAGTCAGTTAAGCATCTGACTCTTGATTTCAGTTCAGGTCTTGACCTCTGGGTCGTGAGTTCAAGCCCCATATTATGTTCCAAGCTGGGTGTGGAATCTACTTAAAAAAAAAAAAAATTGTTTAAGAAAAAAAAAATTGTTTAAGAAAAAAAAAAATCGGGGCACCTGGGTGGCTCAGTGGGTTAAGCTCCTGCCTTGGGCTCAGGTCATGATCTCAGGGTCCTGGGATCGAGCCTCACATTGGGCTCTCTGCTCAGCAGGGAGCCTTCTTCCCCGACCCTGATCTCTCTCTGCCTGCCTCTCTGCCTACTTGTGATCTCACCCTCTCTGTCAAATAAATAAATAAAATCTTAAAAAAAAAAAAAAAATCATGTCAAAGACCTGGTAACCATTTTAAAGTCTTTGTAGAAAAGTAACCATTGTCCTAATAACTTGCAACAAAGTTTTAATTACTGCATATAGAAAATGAAAGCAGCTTTATAGTCAATGCAATGATTTAGAAAGCTTCTATTGGTCAGGGAGAAATAAAGAGCAATGAAAAAGGATGGCATCAATTCAAGGCCTTCACCTACCTTCATTAAAATTCACAATATCCAAATATCCAAATCTCTACTCAACCATGCCCACTGTCTTTTAATTTCCAAAAAACACAAATCAAATTTCTGGCAATAAAAATGTTTAATTACTAGAAATTAGTTTCAGGGAAAATGTGGCAAGAAGAGAGTTCTTCCCCATATAACCTCAGAATTCTTGTTGCTCTATAACTGATCTCCCTTTGTATATGTACATATATTAATTACAATCCAATAGAAATGGTAAATAGTTTGCAATTTTTAAATATGTAGAAGTATATAACCATTTTTTGTTTCACCATGTGATTATCATCAATAAACTTTTTTTTATTTTTTTATTTATTTTTTTAGAGAGGGAGAGAGGGGGGAGAGACAGAGAAAGAGGAAGAGGGGAAATCTTAAGTAGGCTCCACACTGGGTGCTCAATCTGACAACCCCAAGATCGTGATCTGAGCCAAAATCAAGAGTCAGACACTGAACTGACTGAGACACACAGGCGCCCCGTAAGCATTTTTTAAATTATCTTATGGAAAGTCTGAAGTCAGAAATAATAATTCCAGTTATACTAATTCTATGGGGAAAAAATTTTGTTAAAGAGCCCCACATCAGACTCTCTGCTCTGCAGTGAGTCTGCTTCTCCCTCTCCCTCTGTGCTCTCTCTCTCTCAAGTAAATAAAATTTAAAAAAAAAAAAGAAAGAAAGAAAATTTATTCAGTTTTGGAAATTTATTATAGTAAAAACTAAGAATTTCTTTAAAAATTACATAATTTTTATGATCTTTCTTTACTAAGAAGTTATGAAATTAAACTCTGCAAGGTATATTTCACATATTAGAATGTCATTTAATAAATATGTTTAACTATTTTCTAAAATTTATATTAAGCCTTCACTAATAAAGGGAATTCAAATCCAAGGGGAGTGATTTATTTATATGGTCAATTTTTAAACAAAATTCATAGAGTCAATTAGGATTTTTTCTTTCAAAGTACTTCAGATTCTTGAGAAAAATCAGGATTAACATTTGAAGTTTCAAATTTTAACATCAAAAGTCAAGAAAAGTTAAGTTCTATTTTTCTATTAAAAATATGTATGTTCGTTTTTAACTTCTTGTTTTAATCTAAAGGTGTTTATGCACATTCAATAAAAATAGCAAGATTTTGCATTTCAGAAGTTGTTATTTATATGTGTTTTGAAATTAGTTTTTTAACTCCATCAGGACTAGAGCCTCTTGAACTAAAATATTTTACTTTCATGTAACTAAAATCATTTTATTTGACATTAAAATCAGGAAAGCTTAAAAGCTATTTATAGCAAATTCACTAAATATCTGTATGATCTTGGAAAATTCACAAGGGAAAAACCTTCTGAGCATCACACTCTACAATATTTTTTGTATTTATTTATTCATTCTACATATATTTTGTCAGAATGAGTACTGCAAGGAACAATGCCAAAAATAATAAAGCCAGGCTACACACTGCACACAGAACAGCTCAAGAGAGAATAAATAAACTAATCCTTTGCCTCAGTCACTTCTAAAGGCACAGATTCACTTTTTGAACTCATTTTAATTTTTACATCTTGGGACTAGCACGTCATTCTATTTTAGGTGCATTTACACACACATAAACTTTATTGAGAAGAATTTTTACTTGACATAGAACAGATCTCCTTTTCATCAAGTTAGCAATTTCCTATAGGTTCTTTCACATTATTGATGGAAAAATTAAGTGTATGAATTATTTGTACTGTTGTTTTTAAGTGATATTTGGCTGACCCCTGATTAGAACTGATTTTGGCATTCTTCACAACTTTCAACATTTATGTCAAAGTCCTTTATTTTTCCTGTGTGTGTGTGTGTGAATATAAAGTTCTTTCTTTTTCTAAAACTACCTAACAACATAAAATAAAGGATGAAGATCATGATTTAGACACATATAAATCTGTGTTATGAAATAGTCATTGTTTATGCTGCTACAAAAAGAATTTTTATATTTTATAAAATATAAAGATTATATACATTATATATAATTTTTATATTTTTAATTTATTTAAAATATAATTGAGACTTGTGAATTAGCATTTCAAAAGTATTTTAATAAAATATAATGAAAACTAGTTATGAAAATGTGCAGTGCTTTGAACTTTCAGATTTTTAGTATACCACAATCATAGGCATATTAATCATAGGTATATTAATATGTATTGAGGACCTTTTGCCTTAAGATGGTTTTTGCCCTAAGATGTATTACCTATGTAATACAGATTGCTTAACTTAACTTAAGCACTGAGCACAGATTCCACAGAGAAAGGAAAGAATTGGGAAGACCCATTTAAAAAGTTTTAAAATAATCAAAGCAAGAAATAATGGTGCCTTGGACCAAGTGGTAGTGTTGGAGGAAATGAAGTGTGTTCAGATTCTGGATGTGTTTATTTTGAAGGTAGAGTCAATAGAACTTATTGACAGTATGGGTAGAGGATGGAGAAAAAAACAAGAGATTAAAGATGACTATGGTTTTTGGACGGAGATGATACTGAGATGATAAAGATAAGGAAAAGTAGATTTTAAAAAGAATATTGAGGTTGATATTGGGCTCGTGAAATTCAAAGATTACTAGTACATAGTAACATCAAGTAAGCATCTGTAGTTTAGGCAAGAAGTCCACACTGGAGATATAAATTTGGGAGATCTCAGAATATAGATACATTTAAATGTTGTTATTAGATGGATGACCAAGTTGGACTTAAGAACTGGAAATCTACTTGGAGGCCATGTAAGGCATAGATTTCTCCTTCTCTGCCTCATATGGATCTCAGTGACCAAATACTTTAAATATGTAATATGTAACATCCAGCGGAAAAAAGGCGTAACATAGCTCCTCCTGGCTCAGTTAGAAGGTCAGTTCCTTGGAAAGAACTGCCCCCAAAGGTGAACAAACTCAAACTGAAGCCTCAAATGTGGTAATACACAAGATGTTCTCAAAACAAGGCTAATCACCAAATAGGGAGCTTGACTAATTGGTTGAGGATGTTTTCTGCTCTGGTCATCCCTTGGCTGACAGAACAAAGAAAGACCAAGAAAGAAGCTCAATGGCTAGAACACAAGAGTATGAGTGTGCCTCCATTTCTGTGGGTCCCTAGACAATTCCTTTCACCTCACCATATTTGATTTTACCATAAATATCTCTACCTAAGATGTTTTCCAGAAAGTATTACCATCAGAATTATGAAGGTTAAAAAGAGAGGAAAACAAGCTCCTATATTGAAACATTTTCTTCTGCAACAACTATTAATTTATTTCTCCCTAATTTCTCCTCAGTCAGCACACAAAATCACATAGGGACGTTTTCACAGGGATGGTAGTTTTTATGAAATAAAGAACACTGACAGTCAAAACTCAGGGCACTTGCATGACAAAGGGAAGCCTAAGGTTGAATCCATCCACTCAATCCCTTCCTTCTTACTACTGACCCTGAAGCTGGGAATTTAGTGAGCTCTCCAGAGCAGAGATGTAGCCAGGTTGGAAACTAGCCTCAGTTTAAATCAGTGGGTGTTGGAATATTTTAGAAATAACCAATATGAAGGCTGGACAGAAAAAAAAATAATGTTCCAAAATTTTAGGCAATTTAGAATTAGAGCATGAAGGATTGATACTCTAATTAATTAAGGAAGGTCTGCCATTGCTACTAGTCTGCGAGTCCCTTGTGGGTGAATACCACATCTATCTTGTTCCCCCAGCTTTCTTCAGTTTGAGCACAGTGTGATGTAATACTACTCCAGCTGGGAGAGCGGTCAGGAGGGCAGAATCCACTAGGCCAGAATTGGGCCAGAGGCAAACCAAGGTCCTATGAGAGAACCACAGAAGAGAGACACGACCATGAAACTGGGAGGTGTCAGGAACAGACGGTACTCATTTTGAGTCCAGGACAAAGGAAGAATGAGTGGCTACAGCAGAAATTTGAGGCACAGAATGGGCAGCCAATGCGCCAGAGGAGATGCTAACACTAGAGACAGCAGCAAATCCAGATCTGAGCACCTCATCTCAGAAATCTAAGGGAAAAGTGCTTTCATCGGGGCTATAATTTTTACAGCATAAGCCTAGATTTTCAGTCTAAGTCTCCCTGCTTCTAAAGGGCCTGACCTATTTTTAGTTTAGGGCAATTTCAGTTAAACCAAAAGGATTAAGAAGCAGTAGCAGCAGCAGTAGCTGAAGAACTTGCCATCGCTGGACAGGGTGTGGTCAGCCAGAACAAAGCAGAACTAGAGAGTCACCAATGAGAGGGACCAACACCAATAGAGTCCTTGATCAAAGGATAGCTTGGCAGGCCCCAAACCCTTGTTGGAAGACAATGATACCACCAACCTTGCATGCAGTGACCTCTCCTGAACTTTTCCTTGTGCTGCTTAATAGTTGTAATTTGCAGTTTTAAAAGTAGCAAGAGTTTTGTGGTAAAGTTATGAGCTGTTGCTACATATTAGCAAAACCCTTTTTTAAAAACTTGGAGAACATAGTGTCTTAATTTTTTTAATGTTTACTCTAAACATATTTGTATTTTTTTATTTCAGCTAAAATTTTTATTCTCTGAATTTATGAAAATCTAAATTCTTTTGGTGTTTCTTTTATTAAAAAGTAAATTTACACATCCTGTACTATATTAAGGAAGTAGGGAGTATGGCTTCCTGATTCCACTCTAAGTCTCTTGACCTTTCTCTTTGAAATAAGTAAGTACTATTAATAATTCAGTCCCCCAAATCAAAGAAAAACATAAAATTAAGCCCCTTTTCAATGAATTTAGATGACATAACCAGGCCACGCTTTGGCTATGACTAGTTCCATGACTAAAATCACTTGAGGACTGCTTGTTTCTTGTCATCATTTGGTCTTAAGAGGGATCGTGGGTGTCTTCTACTGAAGACAGGAGATCAATGGCCAAAAGCCAATGGAGACAAACAGATGTTGCGGTTACCAAGTTGGAAAAGAAATACGTGAATTTCATTCCAAAAGCTTCCTGCCAGAAGTGCTATAAAGAGAAAATCCATGCTTGATCCTCTACCTCCTGTTTGACGGAAAATATTCACATGCATTTGTCTGAATTCATCAAAAAACCTTGGCAAGTTGGTGTTTCCAATACATATGAGCCAAAAAGAGTAAATATACAGCTCTTATGTATGGTAATCCCCACCAACCTCAATATGCACATTCTTAGAAATCATGTGTAAAAAATTGAGCAAATCCTACATATAAACGAAACTTTACCTTCCACTAAAATACAGGGGCATTAACAAGAAGCAATGAGTATGTTCATTGCTGAGAAAACTCATTTCAGGAAATGTCAGGTATGCGTTCTTCTCAGAAACCCAGAATATCAAGGAACAAATATTATTGTTTCATTACAAGAAAAAGGGAAGGGGACAAATTTACTGTGTTTCTGTACAAATTTCTGAACCAAAGATCTCTTATAATAGAAAATGTGGCATTTTATTTCAAACACTATGCAACTATAACCTATCCCTTTGCCACGGACTTCACTTGAAGAAGCCTGTGGTGTGGAAATGAAGGATAGAGAAGCTTAAGCCTGGAATATTGGCACTAACGAGTCAAAATCAAAGAAGAGGGAGTGTTTTCTACTTTGAAGAAAGTACCTTAAGGCCAGGAATATGTGAAAAAAAAACATCAAGTAGGAATGGATGGTGATAACCAGGCAAGCCAGAACTCCTGACCACTGTCCACAGTGCAGATTTCCCTGGTATAAACAGTCCTGCAGAATACAAAGTTGTAGTAACTGGTGTATATATAAATGTGTGGTAGGCAAATTCCTAAGATAACCCCCCACCCCAAAGTAACCCATACCCTTTTCAACTCTCCTTTCCTAGAGTATGAGCAGAATTTGTGAATATGATATCATCCCTGTAATTGTGCTAACATGATACGATCAGAAGGACATTTTCCTATGAGCATGACCTACTTGCATAATCCTTTCAAAAGCAGAGAATTTTCTCTGTCTTGTGGCAGAAGGGAAAGTCAGAGATTGAAAGCACGATTGTTGACTTGAAGATGGAGGAGACCTCATCACAAGACCTGAGAGCTGCCTCCAAGAGCTGAGAGTCTTCTCTGGTCGACAGCTAGCAGACAATGAAGTTCAGTCCTACATCCACAAGGAAATGAATTCTGCCTGCAAACAATGAACTTGGAAGAGAATCCCAAGCACCAGATGGAAACTGCAGCTCTGGACAACACTTCAGTTTCAGCCCAGTAAGACTCTGAACAGAAATCCGAAAGACCAGATTTCCACATAATTGTGACATACTAAATGGCTTGTTTTAAGCCACTAAATTTGTCATAATCCCTTACACAGCAATAGAAAATTCTTCTAAACTGATCATTGGACTCGCTGAATCAGTTGTGACTAATCTGAGAAGTCAACTAACATAGTAGGTATAAACTGTCTAAGAGAGTCTTCCAACTCTGAGATTTTGTAATTTTAATAACAACGTTCTCCAATAATGTATCGTGTTAGTCATGTGTTTAAAAATAACCTCTTGAATTGAACTGAGAACATACTTCTTTCATATCTGTGGGATGTTTCTGCCTAGAAACTGTTAAAAATAAAACCCAGAAAGGATATTTCAGGATTTTTTTAATAAATAGAATTTCTTTGTATTACTGCACCATAGGGGGTTTGTGTTAAATTTCAGCAAATTTACAGCATTTTATGGGAAATATTTTTACTTTGGTGATCTGAACCTGTATGAAATTTGTAAGTTGTTCAAATTACATGCTCATTTAACTTCACTTTAGACTGTTTTCCAACATGAGAATTTGATCCAACATCCATAATTTCAGAGGATATAAATCTGGTGACCTCAAAATGGTAAGTCAACGAGACCAAGTATAGAACCCAAGAGCAGTGAAACAGACATGTTTCCATTTAGTCTATTCTTTGTTCTGGAATAAAGAATTACCCCTATGCCTCCCCCAGCTTATGTCTGTTTTAAATAACTAGTACATACAGTAAACTACCACACATGGTAGGAAAAATCACATTATTTAAAAACACATTTAATGATACTATCAGGGTATGTTTAATTAAAAAAATGAGTCACAATCCTCAAATGAGAATCCTCAAATGAGATAACACCTCTTCTGGGTGAAAAAGCTCTCAAAATATTTAAAAGAGGTTTTCATGCAAAACCTCTAAACAGGGGGGGGAAATTCTGTCTTTCCCTTATAAAATGAGCCTATACAGTGCTTAAAAAAAGAAAGAGAGACAGAAAGAAAAAAACTTGAACATAATGGTTTTTAGTCTTAGTTTGTATTGCAGTAGTATATCACAAATAGTGATTCTGAAGGTGAGAAACAAAGTCTGGCTTTCCAAAAATATAGCTAGAAGCATGACACAACACTTCTGAATAGTGATAGTTCTTCAGTACTGAAAAAAAAAAAATCCTAACCAGTTATGTTTAAATGGGATGCCTATGACACAGAACAAATATAAAAATGTCTGAATAAAATCAGATATGTTAAAAACTTAAGAAAATCTTTGCTAATATTATGGCAAGGCAAGTGTATCCAAGTAAATGAGCTAACATATTTAGCAGACTTAGAACAATGCTGAATTGTTATAAGTGCCCATCATCGTCATCATCATCATCATCATTTTTAACTATACTTTCCTCTTGGACATCTTTTGACTTCTGTCTCTTTGTTAATCTACAACAGTGGTTTCAGGTGCACTTTTAAATATCAGACTTTTTTTTTTTTTGGTAATATGATTGAAGGATTAAAACATTCCAAACAATTCCTAAACAAATCGGAAATAGCCACGGTACAATTATTGGGGCTTATGGTGTCCAGAAAAGCATTCGTGGTAGTGTTTGTTCACCTGTCACCATGTATCACCGTGTCTGCTCAGATCTGTTCACTTCCGACCAGAGAGGCAACATTTGGTACTCTTCAGCGTGCGTGCAAACCCTCGTTGGCAGTCAATGGGCCTTATGTTAGTCCTCTTCCAGCTTGCCCCTCGATATCCCTCTGCATGAACCTCTCAGTTTATCATTTCAGCCCACAGACTTCACAGGATGATTACTCTTTGGGAAATAAAGATACATTGCTCCCATTTATCTTCATTTGATGAACACCCAGGGAAAGGATCCAGTATGCCACGGGGCACTGATTTTAGAACATGATTGCTTAATAAGCTTTTGTTCAACCAGTTTATTGAACGAGCTGAAGAGTACAAATAGGAAACATACTTATTTTTCGCATATCTGTCTCCAAACATATCTGTCATATTTTTCTTCCCCTACCCCTTGACCATTTCTTCGGGAGATTCCACAGCTTTCGGATTACTTTCAGGCATTAGAACAGTCTTCTTTTCCACCTCCTTTCCACTTTAATTAAATTCCAACCAGTCATTTCTCATCCAATTTTTAAGTTTCTCTCCATCCTCACTTAAACATTATTCCCTTCCACTTACAGTTCAGCTTGCCCCACGAGACACCTCTAAAGGGCTCTGTTCTCACCTCCTTCTGCAACACCCTCTCTGGCTCCAGGAAGCACACGCCCACCCACCCCCCCATTCATGGAGTCTGTCACTCCCACTGCAGTGCTCTCCTTACTTGAGTTTCAGTAGCTGCCACAGGCAGCCTCTCATACTAGAGACTTTTCCAGGTAAAAAGCAGAAGCATGCCCAGTGCCTGCCGAAACCAACAGATCAACACTACCCAAAAACTTGCCAATCCCCTCCATTCTGGTGGCCTACTCATATCTACAGGTCAGTCAGCAACCAGCTGGGGCAAAACAGCAGTTTCCTCTCTCCACCAGTAACTCCCTTGAAGGCAGCCACTCCATTTAGCACAAGTTAGAGGAAAACAGCTCCATCCTACTATGGCCAACAATCCTTTTCAAATTATCTTCTTCCTCAGTCATATCCCTCTACTCCAAATTCATCATCTCATGTAGCAGGGGCTAAGGGTCCATGATACGATCATTTTTAACTTCCCTTTCAGCAAGTCCTATGAACATATCAGTACTGGTTTTCAGGACAAGAGAGCATTTAAAATTCATTGTTCTCAGCCTCGAAGCCCCTGCTGAAACTCTGTGACAACAAGAGGTCAACAAGAGGACAACATATTATCTTCTAGAATGAGAAAAGAATAAACATATAGTTTCTGTGGGTTCACCTAACAATTAGTTGAGGCTGTATTAAGAATATATATATATATATATATATATATAGCAACCAGATATAGATCAGTAGGTCCAAAAATCAAGAGAAGATATTTCCCAGGTAATAGGAGAAATAGAGAAAGAAACCTTTAAAATAAAGTTGGATCCTTCATGACTCAATTAGGTTGGATGTTTTCCCCTGCCTCCTCCTCCTGTTCTTTCAATTTGTGTCCACAAATTCTTTTATACTCATCTCTTCAAGAGGCAAAGCTTAACTCTCCTCTCTTGAAGCGTAGGCTCAACTTAGTGATTAACTTCTAAGAACTAGAATGTGACAGAATTAATGGTTCAATTCATTAAGAATCCTCCTTGTTCTTTCTCTCATATCACTCTCTCTGGTGGAACCCAGGTATCATATATTAAGGATAGCCAAGAACCCTACAAAGAGGTCCCCACAGCAAGAAACTGAGGTCCCCTACAAAAAGCCATGTGAATCAAACATCTGACAGTAGCTCATCCAGCTCCAGTCAAACCTTTGGATGACTGCAGCCCTGGCTACAGCTTGGGAGATTCATGAGACATGCTATGCCAGAACCTCAGCTAAGCTGCTGTCAAATCCCTGACTTAACAAAAACTGTGACTAGTAAATGTTTGTGGTTTTAAGTCATGAAGTTTTGGGGTAATTTGTTATGTAGAAAGAGATAACTAATACAATATAGTACCTAAAAACATTCAAATTTAAAATTCCCTATCTTCTTTCCTGAGTTATAGATGCCATATATACCCAAAAGATACCAATAACCCAAAGCATACTTTAATCATTTTTCAATATATATATGTATCAAATCATCACATTGTATACCTTAAACTTACACAATGTTATGTATCAATTATGTCTCAATAAAACTGGAAAAAATAGCTTGGTCCCAAACAAGATGCTGTGATAACTTCTTTATAATTAGTTTAATTATTCATCTGAGCATGATTACTAATATACAGACAGATCAGCTGATAACTTCCCGTACTACTGCTGAACAGTGTAATTCTAGCACGAGTTATTTAGAAGGACATACACAAACTGACATAAGGTGAATCTGTTTATTAGAAAGTCATACAAAATGACCACTAGTGGCTATAGAAGACCCCAAAGTAGAAAATATTCCTCTGTCATTGGTATTTGCAATCCAAATATTATAACTTATTCCTATTTGTTTGAGGTTTGTTCAGTATTGTCTATGGCCATACAACCATGAATGCATCTAATTTCTTTTGATCTTGGAAGCTAAGCAAGTTTGGGCCTGGTTAGTACTTGGATGGGAGATTCATTCAGTACTAAAAAACAAAACAAAACAAAAAAAGTCAAGTAGGGATGGTCCTTTACATTGTTTTGGATACATTATAGTTTTCAGTATGAATGAAGTATGTGGGATTAGGGTATGAGCCACTTAGGAGGAAAAAAAGAAATGATAAACAAAGCTGAGAGCACTAAGGAAAACCTCACAGGCTTTCCAGTCCTTCTGAGGGTGGTCCTGTGCCCTTCAGGTTCCTGAATTGGATGGCATCAGCTTCCAGAAGGCAGAGGCCCAAGTGTGTGTCTGTTATGAAGAGTACCTAACACAATCCAGTCAGCAGAATGCTAAGCCACAACAAAATCATCAGGCACCAGATAAAGTCAGACATCTCTCCTAATAAGCAGCTGTTAGACTTGGACCTGTCAACAGCATCACACATAACTTCCTGGACATTTTTATTAGGGTCACCTAGAAACGACATCATCAACAAACAGCAAGACAAAAAATTCACCCAACAAATAAAACCAGACTCCTGGAGTATTGCCGGTCCTGAAACAAAACTCACAGCCACTCGGCTGAGCTGTGTTAGGATATATGTGATCAAGAGATGATGGCTGAACTCCACAGCAGTTGAGAGGAAAACCAAAGAGATATGACCACAAACAGGACAATTAGAAAGGGCCACAGTGATGAGCTGAAGCAAAAGGCATCTATTCCCTATTGGAATCAAAAGCAAAAGCAAAAAAAGGCTATGCTGGGGATCAAAGGGCAGTGTTGGTAATAATCAGAAGAGAGACTGTGGACTTGTGGTTGCAATTTCACTCGAATGTAGAAAAATCTAACCAAAAAATATAATAAACATTCATCATGTACATATACACAGAGATAATCAACCATACAGGCTGTGCCCTGCTCCTATCAACAACCTGCCCAAAATACACACACACAAGCTACCACCACCTTTGAGCCCACTTCTGGAACAATTTTTCCATTTTCCACTAAGACCCTATGGAATTAAAGGGAGATCATTTTCTACGCATGTCAAACTAAAATGTCATATTAGATGATTGCTAAAGCCCTCATGGCTCTGAATCTTTGACATAAAGAACATTTGAGACCACATGAAAACAAAATCTCATCATAAACCAAATTAAAGGAAAACAAAAACCTTAATTTAGATTCCAGTGAAACTATGTTCAATGGGAAAACATAAAATGGTTAGAAATATAAGGCATATATTACTTTGACACTCCAGATTTTTTTAACCACAGATTGAAACTAGACATTATTTTAGAGTAGAAAAAGCCATTAAAGTTGATTTTTGTCAACTTTATGCTTAGGTCACAGATGTTAGCATGACACTCAATACTTCTAGTTTATGGGGAAAAATCAGAACAGAATGTTCACAACTCAACTGATCTATAACCTGCCTGCAACATTACTTCATTTGACTGTTTTAAATTTAAAATGTGGCTTTGACAATTAAAAGGATTCCACAATAGATTCTGGCTTACTAGCTTGATGGGAGGATCAATAAAATGGAGGCCAGCTTTTATTTAATTATTAAATTATTTATTGCTTATGAACCCAAATTATATTCCCAACTTGCCATTATTCTCCATGTATATTCCATATATTTTTAAAGAGTTCAGAGATAGGTAGACCGGATATGCATTGTAATTTGTATTGTATTTCATAAACACACAGTTAACTTTTTTTTTAAGATTTCATTTATTTATTTGACAGAGAGAGAGATCACAAGTAGGCAGAGAGAGAGGGAGAAGCAGGCTCCAGAGAGGGAGGGAAGCAGGCTCCACCCTGAGCAGAAAGCCCCATGCGGGGCTCCATCCCAGGACCCTAAGATCATGACCTGAGCCGAAGGCAGAGGCTTTAACCCACTGAGCCACCCAGGCGCCCCAAAAGCATCTTTTTTTTACATCCTTTTGTGATGAGCATCTCAGAAAAGGGACAGCCAAGATTCAGTCTGGTTAGGTAATTGCCTAAGGCCACGCACAGGGTAAGTGGTAAAATTAGGGTTTGGACGAAGGTCCAAAATTCCTTTTAGGCCCCAGGAAAATCAGAATCAGAAAACAGTAAGTCATGGTGAATGCCTTCTGTCCCAGTGTGAAAATACTAAGTAAGACATGAATATATGAGATAGATCCAAATATGATGAACCATTTAGAGGCCTGCAGATTATTTAGGTTCACCTGTGATCATCAGAATATAATGCATCTTTCCCAAGAGGAATTTTACTCTTTTGCCTTTCAAAATCATTGCAATAAAGCTAGAAAGATTAGATATCTCACAACAACCAAGAACTTGAGTTGGAAAAACTCCTTCAAGATTTTCTGTTTCAGGGAAATACAAATAAAAACCACAGTGAGATCCCACCTTACACCAGTTAGAATGGCTAAAATTAACAAGACAGGAAACAACAAATGTTGGAGAGGATATGGAGAAAGGGGAACCCTCTTACACTGTTGGTGGGAATGCAAGTTGGTGCAGCCACTCTGGAAAACACCAACTTTAACCCAAAGGTTAAAAATAGAGCTACTCTATGACCCAGCAATTGCTCTACTGGCTATTTATCCCAAAGATACAGATGTGGTGAAAGGAAGGAGGACCTGCACCCCAGTGTTCATAGCAGCAATGTCCACAGTAGCCAAACTGTGGAAGGACCCAAGATGTCCTTCAACAGATGAATGGGTAAAGAAGATGTGGTTCATATATATAATGGAATATTACTCAGCCATCAGAAAGGATGAATACCTACCATTTACATCGACATGGATGGAACTGGAGGGAATTATGCTAAGTGAAACAAGTCAATTAGAGAAAGACATATGGTTTTACTCATATGTGGAATATAAGAAATAGCACAGAGGATCACGGGGAAGTTAGGGGAAAACTGAATGAGAAGAAATTAGAGAGGGAGACAAACCATGACAAACCATGAGAGACTCTTGACTCTGGGAAACAAACTGAAGGTTGCTGTAGGGGAGGTGAGGGCATGAGTGATGGGCATTAGGGAGGGCACGTGATGCCATGAGCATTGGTTGTCATACTCAACCAATTAATCAACAAACGCTACATCAAAAACTAATGATGTTATTACTACATGTTGGCTAACAGAATTAAAATTTCTAAAAAGAGATTTTCCATTTCAAATATCTTTATAGTTGAGGAAACTCAGACTCAAACATCTGTCCATCTAACATCTATTAGATGTTGAACTGAGATACCTGAACTTGGGTTCCTAAGGCTTTTCTCCAGTGTTCTTTATTTAAAAAAAAAAAACACTTTTTCATTATGGAATATACTATACATAAGCATACACACACACACACACACACGCACATATACACAATACACTGTACACGCACACAGACACATACATATATACACATATACACAACATATATCCATTTTAAACAATACTTAAAAAAAATGTCTATGTTCTTCCACCATCATGCTTTAAAAATAGAATATCACCAGGGTGCCTGGGTAGCTCAGTCAGGTAAGCATTCGACTCTTGATTTCAGCTCAGGTCATGATCTCACTGTCATGGGATTGAGCCCAATGTGGAGCTCTATGCTCAGCACAGAATCTGCTTGTTCCTCTCCTCTGCTCTTCCCCCTTATCTCTCTCTCTGTCTAAAATGAATGAATGAATGAGTAAATAAATAAATAAATATCTTTTTTTAAAATGGACTATCACCAGTGTAGATTTGAAGCCTCCTATCCCCGATATGATAGGATCCCCCTCTCTCCATCTTAGGTAACTACTATCCCAAATTTTTATCTTTCCTTTGCTTGAAAAAAACATTTACCACACAAAGACACACACTCACCCATGCTTGCTATTATTTAGCTTTACTCATCTTGTGACTTATGTAAATGGAGTCATTTCGAATGTATTTATTTGTCATATTTTTGCTTGGCACTGTATGATTTTCATATTCATACATATTGATGTGTGTAATTACAGTTATTTCTTTTTCACTGCTGCAGAGAATTCCACTGTAAGCACATAGCACGATTTGCTTTTCACCTCTTCTACGGATGGTCACTGCATTGTTTCTGGCTTTGACTCTTACAAGCAGTGCTAGTCTGAATGGTCTCTTATGTGACACCTGGTACAAACATGCAATGGTATTTCCAGAGAATATTTGCTAGGAATGCAACTGCTGGCTCAAGGGTATTCACATTTTCAACATTATAAGGTATTGCCAAACTGGTTTCCAAAGGAGCTATACCAATTTATCTAACTATTCTTCTTTCTTGATAACATTACCAACATTTACAATTGTGAGAATTTTAATTATTGCCTATCAGTAGATGTGAAATAAATTCATATTGCATTTTAGTTTATGTTTTCCTTGTTGCCAGTGAAATCTTACACTCCTTTGTGTATCTGTTGTCACAGATCTTCTCTCAAAAGCCTGTTCACGTTTGCCTTCATACCTATTGAATTATTCATTTTTAATTATTGAGTCCTAGAAGTTATATATTAATTCTGGCTATTAATCTTTTGTTACTTTTTTGTGTTACTGATACATTTTGATGAACATAATTATTGATTTTAATATTCTTTAATTTTAATTTTACTGTGCTGGTCACATCCTTTAGATTTAGTGTTTTCAGCATTTTATCAAATTTGTTCCTAGCTGAATTATACAGACATTCCCCTAAATATTCTAAAGGTTGCAATGTTTTGCATTTCACATTTAAGTCATGCACCATTGTGGAATTGATATTTTTTTTATTGTTTCATATACTCAGGCTTATGTTATTGTGTGAGACAGTTTCCAGATTTTCTATTAGGTTCCTTTGGTCTATTTGTCCAATCTTGTTTTAATATCCACTCTCCTAATCAATCTCAAATTATAATAAGTCTTGGTAAGGCAAAACTAAAATAGGTATTTTTTAGAATGTGTTGTTTCTTCTTGCATCTTTGCTTATTACATTACAAATTTTAGAATCAGTTTATCAAATTTCATGAAAAAAATCTCCTTGGAATTGTTATTGCCAATGCATTGAATCCAAAGATCAGTTTGAGGAAAAACAACATATTTGTGGAATGTCCTAGCCATAAATATGATTTACCTATACCATTACTTACATATTTTCCCCTAAGACCTCCAATGCAATACTAAATAGAAGTGGCAGCATTTGGAATCTTGCCTTACTCTTCACTTAAAGGCAGAAATGTTAAGCATATAATTACATTAAATAAGCACAGAATTACAAATTGAGATGAGAGCTGAAAGAAAGTGTCAATTGAATCCACAATGTGATGCAGGAGGAGTTAATTTTCTGGGCTGTGAATGAAAACACATTCCTGACACACCAATTATTTGGAATGAGGGGAGTATGTTTAATAGAGCTTGGAGATCAAGAAGGAATGCAAGCTGGTGCAGCCACTCTGGACAACAGCACGGAGGTTCCTCAAAAAGTTGAAAATAGAGCTACCTTATGACCCAGCAATCACACTACTAGGTATTTACCTTAAAGATACAAATGTAGTGATCCAAAGGGGCACATGCACCTGAATGTTTACAGCAGCAATGTCCACAATAGCCAAACTATGGAAAGAACCTAGATGTCCATAAACAGATGAACGGATTAAGAAGATGTGGTATATATTACAATGGAATACAATGCAGCCATCAAAAGAAATGAAATCTTGCCATTTGTGATGATATGGATGGAACTAAAGGGTATTAGGCTGAGTGAAATAAGTCAGTCAGAGAAAGACAATTATCATATGATCTCCCTGATATGAAGAATTTGAGAGGCAAAGTGGGGGGCTTGAGGGGTAGGGAAGGAAAAAAATGAAACAAGATGGGATCAGGAGGGAGACAAACCATAAGAGACTCTTAACCTCATAAAACAAACTAAGGGTTGCTGGGGGGATAGGGAGAGGGTGGTTGGGTTATGGACTTTGGGGAGGGTATGTGATATGATGAGTGCTGTGAAGTGTGTAAGCCTGACAATTCACAGACCTGTACCCTGGGGCTAATAATACATTATATGTTAATAAAAAATAAAATAAAATAAATTTTAAAAAATAAGGAAAGGGTGCAGCATGAGGCTAGAGAGGCAGGCTGAGGTCAGATCCTTCATGCCCTGGTGGGCAAGTTGCAGAGTAACAGAATTCAGTTTAAAATATTAATTGGTTAAAACCTGTCAGTTAGTCACAGTCTTGATATATATTTGTACACATGGAAAATCCAAAAGAAATCTCAGACTAATTGTTGCAGCACACTATGGCTATACTATGAAGAGCTGCTTTGAAAAACCAGAAGGTATGGAGAAAGCCAATGAATTGATTATAATCATATGGACAGAACTTCATGGTAACTCACATTTTAGTGATGCTGTTGGAGAGAGAAAACCAATCAACCAACCAACAATAAGTAGTATTTACCAGAGTTTGACCATTCTTTGCATATTTAAGAGTTCAAACCATTCCTTGGTCCTAAATGAGAAGCAATAATACATTCCATTTCCTACCCTCTTTCTCAACCTCTCATTTTTTTTAATCCAAAACCCATCTACAGAGCTGTCTCCCAGTTGAAAAGCCAAGACTGCCATGCATAGCAATGTAAAATAGATGGCAAGGTAGGTAAGAATCACGGCTCCCCAAAGATATCCATGCCCAGAACCTGTGAACATGTAACTTTGTATGGCTAAAGGGATTCTGCTGATGGGATTATGCTTAAGGATATTGAAAGAAATTGGGAAATTACTCTGAATTATCCAGGCAAGCCCATGTAATCATAAGGGTGCTTATTAGGGAAAAGAGGAAGGTGGGAGAGTTAGAGCCAGAGAAAATGTAATGTTGCATCTCCCCGGCCACAAGCCAAGGAATGAGGTAGTCCCTAGAAGCTGGAAAAGGCAAAGAAACAATTCTCCCTTGGAGCCTCCCAAAGGAACATAGTTCTACTGACCCATCTTAGACTTCTGGTCTCCAAAACTATATGATAATAGCTTTGTGTTGGTTTAAGCCACTAAGTGTGTGGTAATTTGTTATAACAACAATACGAAACTAATACAGATGGGAAGAGGTTGTGAGGAGTGTAAGGTTGTTATTTTCACTTTCCAAAACTATTCCAGCACAACCACTAAAAAATGTCTTACTAATAAAGTTCATTTATTTTTAAGGAAAAAAAAAAAAGAACCAAAATGTGTACATTCGGTTAGATAAAACAAGAACTTACTGGATGCTTAGATTCCAGTTACCAGGCTCAGGGAAATGAGTTTGGTTAAGGACCTTGTGATTATGCAAACCAGAATGTTTGTTCCTATTGATTCAGTTTACCTCAGGTCAACAAACTGACATTGAATTTGTAGTATTTGTAACAGGAGCTGGTAATGCAAAGATTTTTTTCCCATCGTTCCAAAAATTAAAAACACTCCTAAGAGGGGAGATGAACATCGACACAAAAAAATATCAGTATAATGAAGTAAGTGTTATCAAAGAAGTAGTGGCTGCAGTTTGCAGGAGCACAGATTAGAAACACTGTGGCTGAAGACAAGAGGGAAGCCTTCCCGGAATAGGTGTTGCCTGAGCTGGAACGTAAAGGAAGGGCAGGTTCATCAGTAGAAGCACAGTCATGAGTAAATGCAGAGAGGCAGGAAGTTCATGGTGTTTGGGGGAGATGCAGGAAGTTTTGTTTCCATTTTGGGCATTAAGTTAAAGGAAGAAAAACACAAGGAGACCAAAAAGACACAGAGTTATAGAGGTTCCTGCATGCCATGGGAGTAGATTTTACTTCATGTTATAGGTAATGAAAAGCTTTGGGATGGCTTTAAAAACAGTGCATCAGCAAGATCTGATCTGCGTTGTATACAGATGTCCTGGTGAAGACATAGCTATGAGAGCATGACCGGAGACAGACTACTGTCTGCTCCAAGAGTCTCGATCAGGGGTAGGCAGTGGTAAGTAGAGAGGGAAGGAGGCAGTCTGGAGAAGTGATTACAGAGATAGTTGAGCAGCATTTGGGAAGAAATTGGTTTGATGGTTGAGGCCTAAGAAGGGCTTAGAATTGCCCTACCTCCCTGGAAAGAACAAGTCCCTGATTGAGCCACTGGAACTAAACTGAGATCACAAGAGCAATGGTTTGTTCTTATCTTCAGAATTATTTATCCTAAAAGATTTTGTTGTTATTTTTTGCCTGCCATTTGTGTTTGTTTCTGCTTTGAAAGACTTAAGAAGAGGTTCTGAACAGCTAACTTGTACAATTCTGTATATTACCAAGTTAAGTATTCAGTGACAAATGGGTAACAAGGAGATATCAAGAAAACAGATGTATATAGTCCGTAAGTGAATGAGTCTTAAGTAAATTGTGGAGTGTCTATAGACCTTGCTCTTTGTAGGAGTTTATTCCAGAAGGTCGTACTAGTTGGAGATTCTTGTTTCTGGCTGAATATGGTGGCTATTGTTAAATTGCTAGTTTGGATTCTTTGTTTGTGTTTGCATCTCAAAGGTGATAAAGAATTGACCATGCAGCAACAAATATTTTAAGAGATAAAGCTTAACATAAATATATGTGTGTGTGTGTGTGTGTGTGACATATTTACATATATATATGGCTGGGTGAGAACACAAAAGCAAAAATCTTATTCAGGGATACAAAGCAGTTATATGGACCATACATTGATAATTGAGAAATTCCTTAGAAAGCAAACTAACTACATTAAAAATAAAATTGAAAATGTTACAAGTTTATAAAAATCTTGAGTAGCAATGTGAATAACTTCTTCAAAAAAAGTAGGAAATGTGAGATAGTCCAGTCCACGGAAGCCATATTGTATGCTTCTGTTTTATATGTAGGATGTGAAACCTCAAGGTGTAAAATTCTATTTCTCTCTACATGAGCATTAATCAAAATTGTCATTTAGCCATTTTGTCTATAATGCAGACTTTTCATAAGTAATGGATAAATTGAGGACATTCCAAAACCATAAAAAAAGCAATAAAAGACCTCAAAAATTGTTCCAATATATACATCTACTCTCCAAATAAAAGTAATCAAGATAAATCTGTGGTTATTTTCAAATAATTTTACAGATGAATATTACCCTTCCTCCATTCCAGTATTTCATCACAAAAACATCTCCTTGGGTTTTCATTCCCCTAAATATTTTTTTTTCTAAATTGTTTGAGTTCTAAGATTACAAATCAGTGGGATATGATCATCTTGAGATAATTTTTATAATTTAATAGCAAGCAGATCCTATTCCAAGGGGGAGCTGCTGTATCTAAACATCTCCCTTGGAATAGCCAGTTGTGATCTAAATAAAGGCCTCTTTTGTCATATAGGGTACAGAATTTTTAGAAAGAGACATAATTTATTTTTAATCTTTTTGCCCTCAACTGTCTTTCAGAAATAGAATAGACTCTGTTCCAGGCCTATGATTGTGCAAAAAAATTACCCCCAAACCTAATGGGATAGAATAAGGCAGGGCCTCAGCCAGAGGACTTAAAAAGCTGAGCTCTGGAATCATATTGTTTACTCACAGTCAGATAGTTGGCCCTCAGTTGAGAGTTTAGCCACAAGTGGAGCCTAGAACAGCTATGCTGCCTAGACCTCCTCACAACATCGTAGCTACTTCCCAAAGGTAAACTTCCCAAGAGAGAACAAGGAAGAAGCCATATCACATTTTTTTATCTAGTCTCAGAAGCCACACAGCATCATTTCTACCCTATCCTGTTGCTCCAGGCCTTTCTGAAGTCCACCCAAAGAAAGGGACTATCATCTCCAACTTAGGATAAAGAATGGCACGTCACATTGTAAGAAGAGTGTGTAGGATGGGCAACACAGAGATGTGGCCCTTTTTAGAAAATATAATCTGCTTCAGGCTGAATTCCAGCAAGAATGTGTCACACATCAAAGGACATCATTTCTAGGAAATAACACTATTCAATTAATATCAACAGACATAGTAATAATGGGACAAACATGTAAAGAAGAGAAATGTCTTTCTTCCTATTTTAAGTACTATTGATACAGTATCCTCAGGGGGGGAAATACATAATTTTGTTCAGTTTTACATAGACAGTGAGTGAATATAAATTTTGAAACACAAATAATTCCAATTTGAAGAGAACATTCCAATAAACCACTGTATACACAAGCAAAAAAAACAGCTGCCACTACACAGCTTGAATAGTAAACAGTGAGATCACTAAAGGGATCTAAAAAGATAGAAGCTTCTGGTACCAATTACAAAAATGAGGGATATATCTTCAAATGATGGTGAGGTATACTGCAGATTTTTATGGGAAGGCAGTGCAGAATTTGTTAACATACAGATTGAATTGCTACATTCAGAAGAACCACTTGGAATGAAATGATTCCAGTACCTTTGCTTGCTGAAATCACCAAAATCTATCATGTCATAGAAATATAAGATCTCCTATTTCGTTCAATCTTATTAAGCCTGGGTACTAAAACTAAACCACAAAAATTAAAAATAAAAAAAAAAAAGGGTGAGACAACTACTCTTTCCTTAACCACATAAAATATGTAGATCATGGTAGACAATCAAATACACAATCCAGTTTGCTCCTGTTACTAATGCGGACTATAATGGAGAGTTATTGTTTTATTTTCCCGGAATACTACAGTTTCAATGCCTTTTGCGAGCTTCCTTGGAGCTTTTTCCATCTACATGGTCTTGCTGGCTACTGTTAATTTCTTAAAAGACTTCAATCCGGGGCGCCTGGGTGGCTCAGCGGGTTAAAGCCTCTGCCTTCGGCTCAGGTCATGATCCCAGGGTCCTGGGATCAAGCCCCGCATCAGGCTCTCTGCTCAGCAGGGAGCCTGCTTCCTCCTCTCTCTCTCTGCCTGCCTCTCCGCCTACTTGTGATCTCTGTCTGTCAAATAAATAAATAAAATCTTAAAAAAAAAAGAAGAAGAAGAAGAAGAAGATTTCAATCCTCTGGTCAAAATTGATTGATATGGAAATGAAATCTGACCTAAGCCATGACAAGAAAACCATTCTTCAGGATTTGAGAACCTGGTAGCAGGAGCTATAAGAGAGCTATAAGATGTAAGGCAGGGAACTAGGAATTGCCGTGGTTTTCACCCCAAAAGCTATTCTGTGAGGAGGGTAGCTGGACTTTGTAGCCCAGACACTCCACAGTTCCTTCAGAGACCTCTCTGCAATGACCATCCCTTTTAGAGGAGCTGACTTGAGGGGATATATGACTCTTCCTTTAACACCCCAAAGCATAATAGACTTGGCTGTGATGTTTTAAATAATATTTTACTAAAGTTTGGATAACAGAAAGGAATAAACAGAAATAATGGCATATTTTCAATGGCTTAGTCCTAATTTAAAAGGTATGACTTACTTCACTTCAGCTTGATGGCCTTTGTTTAGTAGACACTATTTGGGATTGTCCCAGTGCTAGCCTCTGCAGCTCATATACTAAAAATGGAATTTTCTGTCCCATGGGGAGTCTGGATGGCTCAGTCAGTTGAGTTGGTTTCTCAGGGTCCTGGGATCCAGCCCCACATGGTGCTCCCCAGTCAGCGGGGTATCTGCTCAAGATTCTCTCTCCCTCTCCCTCTACCCACCCACTGCTTGTGCGTGCACTCCCTCTCTGTCTCTCTTTCTCTCTCTCTCTCTCAAATAAATTAATCTTTAAAAATGGGATTGTCCCAAAACACAGCTAGATTCCTGAGAGTCAGAGAGAGACAGAGATGGGGCAGGGGGAGAAGATGGACAGGGTGGGGGAGGGGGGAAAGGGAAGAAAAGGAGGATGGAAGGAAGAAAGGAAGGAAGGGATGGAGAGAAGAAGGAAGAGACAGAAGGAGGAAGGGAGAGAAGAAGAGAGAGAGAAAAGGAAGAGAAGAAGAAAGGAGAAACACAGAAAGGCAGTCCCAGAGCAGTCATGTTATCTCTATCACCTGTGAAAGAAAAAAAAAAGTTTAAAAAAATACAAATTCTACTAACTCTGACTCTCCAGAAGTGGAAAACTTTTTGAAACTCCCCAGGTGATTCCCAAGCTCACAGCCAGTTGCCGAGGGCCATGACATTCAGTCCCCTGACAGATACCTAGTAAGCCAGAGTGAGTGGCGTAAGCAAGTGGCTGAGAGCAGAAGTGTCTGTGAAGTCTCAAGCTTACCTTAACCTTCCATGGGACTTTTCCTTCCAAGTGCTCAATTTAGCAGTGTTGGTCTTAACGTAAAAATTTCCCCACATCTATAGATAAAATAAATGCCTTAGAAATGTGCATGTTTTTTTCCTGTGGCTTTAAGAACCAGAAAAACTTTTACTCCTTTGGAGAAGCATAAAACTACAAAAAGAAGTGGCCCCTCCATTCCCTGCTGAAGGCTCCGTTTCCAGGTTTCTATTTTGGATCAGCCTCTCCTATCATGACCAGCCTTGAGGGTGTCTTCCTGCAGGAGAAAGGTTTCTCTTCACCTTCACAGGAGGCTCTATCCTATGGAATCAGCATTGTTGGGGCCTCTCAATTCTACTCCCTGTGTTTTCCACCTTTCAACTGTTCTGTTGCTTTATTTTGAGCTCCCAAGTTTCTCTGTCCTGATTTCTAAAATGCATGCCTTCTTTCACTTTCTACCCAGTTTCCAACCTGCCACTTTATTTCCCTTTCTTTTCATGCACACCTTGCCTTATGACATTCTCTGGCCTTCAATACTAAATTCAATGGTTCCAAACAGAACACCTGCTCAGAGTAATCCCTTGGCCCCAAACCTAATCTTCTTGCATTGCTGGTGCTGTGAGACTCCCAATTTATGACTCTGCAGATTCTTATAGTCTGGTAACCAGATCCCCTCCTCCTTCCTCAAGCCCTTGTTCCTGTTCCCATCATCAATTTTTATTGTTGAACAGCAAGATCAACTAAATTGTCTGCGGAGCTCAGGGCAAGACAAAAATGTTGAGTCCCTTGTTCGGAAATTAAGAATCTCAAGAAAACAATAGTGGGGCATTAAAACCAAGCACAGGGTCCTTCTAGAGTGAGACTTTATGTGAAGACAGCCCTAGTTGCCACCCTATTCAAAGACTGTCTACTACATATTTTTATCTTATGAAAAGCATTTTATAACTGGCTTTTCTGACACCAGCCGTCTAGTTGTCTATCAAGTACTTCCATTTTAGTGATTCTGTCACACCATACCCTTCCTCATTCAACACAGAAAAACATATTGCAAAATCACTATGCTATGCCACTACTCTCATACATCTGTCCTGTTTTTTGACACAAATGGTATGTCTTGACTCTATACCTTTATTCAGGCCTTCCCCCTTAATTTGGAACACCTATAATTCACTCTACCATCACTACATCATTCCATCATCCCAGTCCTAGATAGAATTTCTCCCATCTATTCATCACTCCTCTTTGCCTCCAAATGAAATAATCTATCTTTCCTCTGAAGTCTCATAGCTTTTATGGTCTGGGTCATCCAGAGGGCTATTATTACTGTGTTGCATGTACATTTTTGTCCATAGGTAGTGGTCTGCCTCCCCTGTCTTAATATTGGAGTCTAGCTTTATCTCCCCCAAATCCTGGACATGTAGTGTGCTCAATACATACACTGATTATCTATGAGCTTTAAGTCTAATTATTTTGAACATACCAAGCAAACAAGTCTTTTAGCCTCAGACATTTAAACGCTTCTCTTTCCCAGTCTGTGAGGGCATTTCTGCTCATTTTTTGCCTCAGAATGAGACCAAGATGCTCATGTACAGCAAGAGAAGAGGGAGGAGGGGGAAAAAAGGAGAAGGAATTGGAAATATTCCCAGTTCTTCCTAAACTGGGAGATGTCCAGACCACTTGATTTATTGGTAGCGTCTCTTTCAGGCTTTAGACATATGAATTTGCCTGTAAACACAGAATGCATTCCGAAGGCAAATGGGTTGGGGATTCCATTGCATATTAATGAATTCTTGGTTTCTGTTCTCATCCATTAGTGAAGATGACTAAAAGCAGACTGTATAAAATGAATATGGCAGTAAGGAAATGAATGAACTAATGAAAGCCCTTAATTTACTCTATTATTTTAGAGAATTGGGTGATTTCTGAAATGTACATTCAGCAACACTGGGAATTTTATTAACTTACTAAACTCACTACATATTAGTTATAATTGTGTCTTGAGGATTTAAAGACCTATAAAATATGGTCTCCGCTTCTGGGTAGAGGCAGAAAATGTTATGCCTTCTAGAAGAGGTGGGTCTTTGTGTCTGGAATGAGGTGGGGAAGGGATAACAGCAATAAAAAAGAAGTAAATCATATGGCGGTTGAGTAGAAAATAACAAGAGCAAAGGTCATGAAAAGACCTTCCAGGTGTTGGGGTCTGGCCTTCCCCTGCCCCAGGAGAAATTTGTGCTGAGAAACAAGCGACGCAGCAGCCAAAAGCTGCCAGGTGGGAATCAGCGCAGAGCCAGAACATCTGTTTGGGAGTGTCGTCTGTTTGGGAGTAGACAGTAGATGCGAGGAACAAGGACAAACTGGGCCAGAAGAATTTACTGCAAGTGGGACGTCCAGGTATTAGTTAAGAGAACAGCTCCTGAAGTTTTCTCAAATTAGGAAACAATATACCTTCCCCAGCCCTGCTTTCAGTTTATTTTCTTTTAGAATGAAAGGCCATTTCACATCCTGGGGCAGTGTTAAAAAACTAATCTATCCTCACAGAGAACCTTATGACATATAAAGAGTAAAAGACATAAATGGCTTTTAAAACAGAGGGAGCTCTATTTTGGCCAATAGTTGACTATCCATACAGTACCATTAGGAGCAATGCCATCTCTGACTTGCTCAGCCTTTCCTCCTTCAGGAACTGAAAAAGAAAAAGAAAAAGAAAGTGAAGTCGGGGATGAAGGACGACAATCCCTGCATTTAGAAACTAAAGGCGATGCATTGCATGTCCCAAAAAGTTTATTGGCAAAAATGACACTTTCCCAAAAAGTGGGTGAATATCATCAGTCCCATCAGAATGCTAGTATGAATCATATAGTATTAGTTAACACTTTAGAAAATGTGGGTGGAGAGGAAGAATTGGAAAGGAGAATAAAAGTCCCAGAGAAAGTCAAAGACAATGATCTACCCATCCGGGGTCCCATCCAGCCTAGGCAGGCCATCACGTGCTGCACCAAGATGTAAGGAGCACCCTTGGAAGTCCTTAAGGCTAGAGGGTATCCTGGATGTGTCAACAGAAATGATGCAGACACCCTGAAATCAACACTGTCTTCCCACTCCCTGAAGAGGAGATCATCAAATAATACACATGACTGTCTTGGTGCTGAGCCCAGACTCTCCGATGGACTGCTTCCTGGGGAAAAGGACTTGAAGGACACAGGCTTATAGGAAAATTTAAGAAGTATGCTTTAACATGGCTTTTGGAATTTTTGGAAGGGAGGGAGAGGATTTGTTTATTTTTAAATTTTGTTTCATTTTGCTTCTTGAGAACCATATGATATCAGCATCACCTAGGATTCTCTTAACTCCAAACGGTGGCTGTAGTATCTGAGTTAAAATAGAATGGTAATTAAAAAGACTGGAAAGTATTATGTGACATGTATTAGGTTTAAAAGCCTGGAGGGCACTTCCGCAGTACCTAACAGGCAGCTGACCCCAACTTTGCTACATCTGCTGTGGAGATGGCAACAGAGAAGGCTCTGTCCTAAAGTAAGCCAACAGTCAATTTAGGGGAGGTTCTAAAAGGGGCCTGGCTGATCAAATGTCTTTAATTGCTGCATTGTACCACTATCTTTTTTGACTCTGGAAGGTTCAGAGCACAAGAAGTAAGAAAGGGAGGCACAGAGATTACCTGTTTAGATCAGTTGCCCCAATCCCACACCTGGTGTAGTCACAGACCACACAGCAGACCACCCTCATTTCCAGCAGGTGGCAAAGCCAAGTCCAGAAACAAATCCTCTGATTCTAAAGTCCAGTGTTTTTTTGCTACGTCACCATACCTGACTTAAGTGTTGCTAAAATAATGAAACATTTCTGAAGGAGTGAATCAGCATAAGAGAAATGAAAAATGTATAGAATTCATATCAGTACAACTAGAATTATTATTGTTAATTTTTATCTAGCACAATCCCAGCCACCATATCCAAAACCTCCAACATATGCTGGACAATTTTCATCCCTAAGATCAAAAGAGATATAAAATTTAGCATTAGAAGTGTATTTTCTATTTTCCAGGCACAGTGTTACTTGTCTTACATATATGGTCGTCACAGTCCAGCCTGTTATAATCCCAATGTTAACAGCTAAAGCTGCTGGAGTTAAACGACCCCCATAATCAAGTAGTGGAAACAGAGTTTGGCTAATTGAGTGTAGAATCCATGTTGCTAATCACTCCCTACACCGTATGTTCTCACCCTCAGGAATGCCTTTCTGTCCCAAGTGTATGAATTGGTTATATCTCAGAACAAGCATATGTCATAAGACAAATGAAATGAAAGGTAGGAACTATTTAAGATGACATTTGGTTAAAAATACAGCTACTAATAAATGTAATTATATCACGCAGTATAACCTAGACACAACCAGTGACCCATTCCTTTGCACATCCAACCACACAGTTGGCACAATTCATACAGGATCAATATCACACGACGGTTTTAATGTTTACCCTTGTCTATTTCGATGTAAAAAAAAATGAGCTAAATAAATTACATGGATTTAGAAGCTTTGTGACAGTGTTAATGTCTCTGAAATGGATATGTGGTATAAATTTCCAAAGTCATCATCCTTCCCGTTTCTGGTTTTAATAGAGTATAAGTTTCCCCAAATAAATGTTAATTTCCCTAAAACTACAAAATAATTAGTTGATAAATGTTTAAAGAGAAATATATTTGGGTACCCAGGGAAAAAAAGAATCTAGTAATTTTCCATCAGATAATTTTTTCCAAAGCTTTGTTTGCTCTTAGATAATACAATATGTTTTGGATTTTAAATTTCAGACTTGGCATGACTGTATCTCAATGAGAAACACATTCTTTTGCAAAAAAGGGGGGGGCTTTGTTAGCAGAGTAAGCAAAAACTATAACTATAGTGAAAGATTATGCTCTCCTTCAGATAAAATCTGTGCCACATTTAGCCATCTGCATGGTGTTGTTTATTGCATACCCCCAAAAAAAAACAAAACAAAAAAAACCTTACAAATTACAACAAGAAGCTCTTTGTCACTTTCTTGCCTCAGTGCCAAAATTGTCACTGTTGGTTACTGTTTTAGATTGGATAAAAGGCAGTTGTCAAACCACGTTGTTGCCTTTGAAGAAAATTGTAGCTGCCAATACTAATACCTCAGAGATAGTTAAGCTATCATCTTATCTCATGTGGGAGTGAAAGAATATATGAATATTGATAGATGGAAGTCTGGAAGCATAAAGAATCAATAGACATAATAAGTAAATGCTACTAGAAAGTTGGAAAAGCATTTAAAAAACCACCATGAGTTAACTGCTAATTTTACTTTGGCTTGCATTTGTGCTCTTGTATCTTGTCTCTAATATAACCTACTTTTGGTTATTAGCAGTTAATTAGACTGCTATGAAAACCCACCGCTTGGGATAAGAATTACAACATTAAAGAGAAACAAAAAAACCCTAGTTTCAATATTAAACTTCAGAAACATTTAAAATGCAATAAAACATTAAAATAAAATGCAAGACTATTGGAGATCAGAAGGTTTCAGCAAGAGATAATCTTTACCAGTTGTCAATACAATTCTGTAATAGAAACACTAATGTTTGTCTTTTTTTGTTCTTGGTCAAATTTCACGAGAGAAATTTAGCTAGACTGCTACAGAATTATTTTTAAAACAACTCAAATAGATATCCCTCCAAAATTTTTAGCCAGGGAAATAAAATGTATAGCTGAGGATAAGCTTTAAAACAAATGGTTAAAAAAAAAATGTGAGAAATGGGTAAATGTCTGTTTCTGAGCACTCCATCTCACTATTGGAAATGTAGAGGTGAAAGTTGTCCACAGGTGACTAATTCCAGGCACCAGAATCCTTATCACTCCCGTAAGTCATAAAACATTTTTTCTCATTTTCCTGTAAGACTTGCATAGAAAATAGTTTTCTTCGGCAGTGAGTTGTAAAGAATGCAGATCCTCTGCCAACTATGTCACAAAGAAGACGGAAAACCAAACTATTGGTTATCAGTATGGGTTCTTTTAGCTTAGCTAACATCATGATTACTTTCATAAGGGACACTTGGAAGTATTTATCCGATGAAGCATGTGAACCCTACAACTGTGAAGTAAAGATGAAGTGACGCCAAAAATCAAGATGTACCAGATACTGCTGTATTATCACTGGCAGGTAAAACAGAAAACAAACAGAAAAAACTTAAATCCCAAAAGCTTTTAGACGAATAAACCATTTGTTTTTTTGTTTTTTTCTAAAATTGGAAGGCTTGAGCCTACATTTTAAACACAGCTTAAAAATCTGTAATATAAATGTTATAAATGCATAATATGAGCACCATGAGGAAAAAATATGTAATTGCCCATAATGTTCTCATTTGTTAATGAGCTCATTAAAAAAATAGATACTTCACTGATTCCAGTATTCGCAGCAACTACTCTGCATAAGATGCCAATGACCTATGTACTATTTTCTGAGATGACATGTATTTCCACCCATAACTTTACATGAGGAAGAGAAAAACTGGATTTCAGAGAATATTAAAGTTGTCAGGGACTTTGAAATCATCTAACGTCATTTTTCATGTAAGATGTAAGACCTGGACCCTGGTGGTACAGTCGTGGAGATTTAAATAACTTAAATAACATTCTAAGGAAATGACTCCCTTAACAGTTTTTCCTTTCTAATTAAGTCAGGGAAAAGAATCTCAGTTACTAACCTTTTTTTAACAAGGAGAATTGACCTCAGCTTAGAGCCTTAACTAGGCAATGGCACCTAGGGTTTTGATGCATTGTGTTTATTTTTATAGGTGACTTCTGTTTACAGCATTGTTACCCATTCTCCATTTACAGTCATGGTAACATAGTTCCCTACTCAGATAAATTTACCTTGGTAAAATAAGGGTTTTTATAGTATGGATACGATAATTTATTTTACAATGCTTCAGTGTGAACAGTAGGCTATGCGTGTTAAACAAGTTGTTCCTAATCTATATTTCAGGAATGGTTGATTACCATTTGAGGCCCTAATGAGGACTCAAAACCCAAAGAGAACTATTCTTAGAAGATAATAAGTCCTTAATCAAACCTATACCAAATGTTTTGCCAATCAGTATTGTTATGTTAGAAATAATCTTTATTAGCTTAAATGAGTATTATTCAAGACAGGTGATGAATTAGGAATACTGAACTGGTCCTACCACCCTCCCACAGGCACTGCAAAACCACAGTGCCTCACTTCAGATCCAGAGCTGTGTTGATCCTGCAACCTTCCATTGCACAGAGGACCCAGATTAGCCTGAACTGTTTAGAGGAATGGCTGTAATAACACTATGAACAGACACTGGCATCAGAACACTCTGATGTCCTGTTTGGAGAAAGCCTTTTTTGCTAGGGCCAGCACACTTAGGGCAGAAGTATGAATTTAAAGGTACTGATGGGGGCGCCTGGGTGGCTCAGTGGGTTAAGCCTCTGCCTTCGGCTCAGGTCATGATCTCAGGGTCCGGGGATCGAGCCCCGCATTGGGCTCTCTACTCGGCAGGGAGCCTGCTTCCTCCCCTCTCTGCCTGCTGCTCTGCCTACTTGTAATCTCTCTCTCTCTCTCCCTCTCTGCTAAATAAATAAATTAAATCTTTAAAAAAAAAAAAGGTACTGATAAAATGGATGGGCTCCTTTGGTGCTTAGCTGCTAACACCTCATGTCTTTAATCTTAAAGTGCAACTTTTCTCGCATTTTAACATGCCTGGAATTGGATGTGTCTTACAATCAATGGCATTTTACAATTATGATTAGTTGTGTTTCTATCATTCTCAACAATCCACAGAACTATTGTACATCTCCAAACAGATAGTATCTTAGTTTGGGTAAGACATGGTGAATGTTCCTTCACTGGACAAAATTTTATCTAAGATTTTCATTCATTGCAATATATCATCTAGTAATAAAGTTGTCAGGAAGAGGAAAATATCTTTTACCAAATTTGTAACTATTGGAGGACTAGCAATATTTACCAAAGAGATGTATGCCACATGGTCTAATTAGCTTACAGGTAATTTTGCTTCCTGATACAATTCAAAGAACTCAGTATATAAGAGGCTTTAAGTAGATATATAAAGTATTAGGAAGTCTTATTTTTTTTTTTATTTTTTAGAAAGTTTTAAATAAATGACTGAAGTTTAGGAAACATTAATCTGTCCAAACCCTACAAAGAAGAAAACTGAAGAATCAATTAAGTGGTTTGACTAACATTCCACACTGTAAACTGAATGGTAGGGTTTGTGTAATGACCAAGGTTCATTTGACTGTTTTATGCTATGTCTTAGCTATCTATGGCTCCATAACAAATTGCTCAAAACTTAGTGGTTGAAAACAATAAACATTATGTCACAGTCTCTCCGCGTTGGAAATTCAGATGTGGCTTAGCTGGATGCCTCTGGTTCAGCATCTTTCCTAAGGTTGCAGTCAAGCTGTTGGCCACGGCTGAGGTCTCATCCGAAGTCTTAACTGGAGGGAGAACTGGCTTCCAGTTTCACTCACATGGTTGCTGCAAAGAGTTTTAAATGATGCAGCTCTCCCTAGAGCCAGTGTTGTTCTCCATGTCATTTATTCTTCACTACCATAGACACTCAGCAACTTTTCAGATTGCACTGGTTCTTTTCTGACATTAACCGCTAAGATTACCATGGCCACACACATAACTGTCTAGTGCATTAGAATTATAATTTCATGCCTATTAGATTCCTAAACATATATTATACTTAGGAAAAAACACTAAAATGTTAACAGGACATTTCTTTAGATAATAGAATTATGGTTGACTGACTTCTTCATATTTTTCTATTTTTTACAATAAGCATGTAAAATGCAAGTTATTTGAACAGAAGAATTTTTAATGTTTTAAAACTCATCAGTGATTTAAGTAAATATAATATATGTGCTTTCATGTTTCCTTAAAACTGCATTATTTGTTGCTTTCAGGATTTTTCCTTGAAAGTTCAGAATCATAGGTCCTTGGATATATTTTCCCCTGAATAAAAAGAAACTTTCAACCCTGTTGCCAAATTCACAACTAATGCCAAGCTACAAGAGCAGAAAAAAAGGTAGACGAAAAGGCCAAGTTCCTTTTGGACTCAGACAAGGTGAAGAGGTCGGAAGAGTCAAATGAATTATTTTCCTTTTTAAGTTTGGCTTCCCGAGCAGGTAGATCAATTCACAGTTTTCGTTTCTGTTCTTGCCACTTTGTACAGTCAAACGTGGGCTGTATAAAGGAATCATTGTAAGGGAAAGCCTCTTTGCAGAATCTCTAAGAGCAGACATTTGGATGGCCAGGCCCTTTTCTCACCAAGCACAGCCTCTTGCTTGAGAAGTGGGTGTTAGGTGTCTAATAGCTCCAAAATGTTTTCTTTCCTCCCTGTGCCCAAATTTGACTGCTAACTGATGTCCCAATTATTCTAGAGAACAAGTCCTACCTACTTTAAGAGATAAGTGCAGGGCCTAGTGTAAACTCAAAGAAGAAAAAAAAAATCTTAAAGCAAAGCTGATTTAGCCTAAGAAGACTTTTGGGATATGTTATTTACATTTTGACAGTAAAGACAACTGCATGGGTATGTTTTTCCATTTTTGAAGAGAAGAAAACACAGAACTATGACCCCACACAAAGGACTTGACATTTTTGTCCCCAACATGATTTATTCTTTTTAAATCAAGATTGTTTACTTTATTAACAGATCAGAAAGACTTATTTTGTCTTAAATGTTTCCAGTATGTGATTCTTTCCAAGGATCCCAGTGAAGTAATATAAACTTGTACATATGTTCACACACAATTATAAGCTTAGAAGAGATCATAATTCCATGACTTCATCACAGTGGCTTTCAGGGCTGGAATAGTAATTACAGCTATGTTCACTGTATTCATTATGGCCTTCATAAAAAAAAAGTCTTTATGTGAAATAATAAGTCCCTCCAAATTGTTTTACAAATAGACAAGTATATAAATAGAATAAATAAATACAATGGAATCCTACTGATAAATCCTATTTATAGTTCAGTATATTATTTTTAACAATTTATAGCAGCTTTCTTTCTATTACTTAGCACTCCTAAATAAAAAGGAACATGTTTGCAGATGGCTAGGAAAAACAACTTCATGCAGTCGAGTATAGGCACAAAGAAAACCAGGAAGGCTAAAGTTTAAATAAATTTTAAATAAGTAGGAAAGTAGATAAGAAAACCCTCAAACTGCTTGATGGTTGGCATTTGTATTACACATTAGAAACTTTTCCGAAAACTTTGAGTGGATTTTCAATGTGTTTTTTTCAACCTTGAGTACCATCTCATATGAAAACTATTCTTCTGAATGTGAAGAAGTCATATACTTGAGACATCTGAAATAAATGAAGCCTAGAAGTTTTCCTCTCCCCATGCTCCCCCATGCTGTGCCTTCTGATTTAATAAATCATGACTATCAAGATTATCAGCTATAGCTCATAAAAAAGAAAAAAATAGTGCATTAAATTCTCATAGTTAATAAACAAGAAAAGGAAGAAAGTAGCATATGAATACAGGGAACACAAAAAGAACACAAAAGGAAAAGGGAATTTTGGTACAATGTTATTCAAAACATTCTCTCAAAGTTGCATATGATATACAGCTGTTTCTCAGACTTATTTGCTGTGAAACTCTTCTTCTATTGTTTTGTTTTATTTTTGGTTTTGTCATTTGGCTTCTTGTGGGACACTGTGTCCTGGAAAGTAGCAACATTATCTGACAAAATTCATAGGCAACTAGGTACTACAGTAGCCTGAAACCATATTCATGCTACAAAGTTTAAGGGCTTATTATGTGTTCCACAAGAAAGGATTAATATAATGCTATAATATGTAGGTTTTTTCCTTAAGGAGTTTCCCATAAAGTGGTCATTTTAGGTCTTACTGTTATAAATGTCTACCAGTTCTATGCCCTATACCCAAAGGGGCACAGGTAGTAAAATAAATTCAACCGATCATCACTTCTTGTGTTCCTCCATAAAGTGTTAACATAATCCCTCTTCTATAATCTTTGCTCTCTTTTTTTTAATTTTTTTTTTTTTAGATTTTATTTATTTATTATTCTTTGCTCTCTTCACATAGGTAACTATTAGCACTCCAGGCAAAGAGAAGCCATTAGACAGAATTCTCTGAGGATAGTGCTTATCAGTTTCATCTGCCCTTGCATTGAAACTATGCATATGAGAGAGACCCAGAAGATATAAGCACCTGTAAAGATACCTGAGCTAATTAATAAAATAATTAATTAATTTAATTAATTAATAAAATAATTAAACCAAGTAGTTTATTTATTTTTTTAAGGATTTTGTTTATTTATTTGACAGAGATCACAAGTAGGCAGAGAGTCAAGCAGAGAGAGAGAGAGGGAGGCAGGCTCTCTGCTGAGCAGAGAGCCCGATGTGGGGCTTGATCTCAGGACCCTGAAATCATGACCTGAGCCGGAGGCAGAGGCTTTAACACAGGCACCCTAAACCAAGTAGTTTATAAGAGAATTTCTCAAGAATGACTAAAGAATGATTATATGTGCATTTTATAAGAACCCTTTTCGCTTCGTGATATTATTTATATTCAATGATGAAGGAAGAAAATGTGTTTTTTCATACTTCATTACCAAACTAGATATAAGTATTCCATCACTTCCAAGGAGAGCAGAATCAGAGCACAAAGACATAAAATTCTCAGATTTGTAAGTTCAAAAACACAGTCCATCTGTATGGCATAATATCTGAAAGAAAACATGATCAGGCAAAGTTTTTATCAGCATCTCTCTCCCCAAAGCTAGCTGAAGATCCCCAGACTAGAAGGTAGAGGAGATGGCTCCGCCACCTCTACTCAGGCAGAGCCCCCAGGAAGGACACGTTCTGAGGAGTTCCAGAATCACGGGGCTTGTGCAGCCTGCCATCTGGAACTCTCAGGAGGCAGCCCAGCCAAAGCTCCATCTTCCTCTCTGGTGCAGTAGGGGATGAATGGCTGCAGAAGAGCCTGGGCCAAGTGGGCTCAGAGCCCAGGGAGTCTTTTGCAGTGCATCTGCAAGTGGCAAAGTAAAACAGTAAAAGAGCTGGGAAGTTAGCAGAGAAAGGATCTGAAGATCTGGAGAGGCCATGCAGCCAGAAGGAGCAGAACACAGGTTGTTGCAAACACAGGCATCTCGACAGATGCCAGCATAGGTTGCACAGTTCTCCTGAAGCCAGCACATTATATAAGCCCCCTAGACCTTAGATGCTTTCCTGAAGGGAAATAAAACATGAGAAGATGTCTGAGATCATCTGGAATTGGCTAGATTACATTTCCGACCATCGAGCAGAATGAGAGCTAAGAAAGTAAGAATTTAAATTGATTTGCAAGAAAAAGTTATATTTTTCATATACTCCTGTGAAAATGGTACCCACAAAACAATGACCTATGTGGTATATTCAGTAAGTTCTAATATTAATCTCAAGGTCTTCCTCACTAGAAAACCCATGATAACTGAACCAGAGGAACCAAGAAAAAGACCCTGGCCTTACCAGGAACCTCTCTGTGTCCCTCTTATCTCCTGCAGTCAATACTAGTATGGCTGCTTCTGGGCTTTCATTTCTAAACAATCCTCCTTCCCTTGTACATTTTCAAATTATAATTTTTAAGTATTGAATAACTATCAGCTGATTTCAATGAAAGTTTTGGCTTCCCTCCAATTTGCTCAAAACAATATTGGCTGTGAGTATACAATGTTCCAGCCTTCTTGTTTAACTATTTAAACTAACTTAAACTATTTAAACTAACCCATGTCTGTATTTCTGGGGACTATGTTCTCTCCACAATGGCAGAAATTTTGTAAGTATGGAACAAGGAAAAGGATGTTGTGAAGGACTGTATGTCACATAAGGGGAAGTGAGTAAGTGCCTGCTGGGGATGAGGAGATAGGAAATTAACAAGGAACCTGAGCTAAAAAGTAAACCTCTTTGCATATTTTCATGAACATTATAATTCTTACATAGAAGTTAAAATAACCTCAGAGGCAATAGCCAAGAAATATCTGATGTCAAACAGATCACACCAACTTATAAAAAAGTATTACCACATTATACCATAATCACTGATTTCTTTCCTTATTTTCTAAACAAGATTACCAGACTCTTGAAAGCAAGGACAACATTTTGTTCTTTGTTGTCATCCCTACAACAATGCCTGGGACATAATAGATATTCAATAAATATTCATGAAAGGAAAAAATTAATGAGAGAAATTGTTAATAATTATATTCATAGATCTATCCAGCTGTGTCTAAAATATACAACCACAAGCTAATTGTTCTTTCTCATATCCTGCTCTGTGTTTAAATGAGATCATTCCACCAAGAACTGGAACTTCCTCCAATCATTAAGAACAAACCACAACATCCATTTCAAGGTAAACAGGAAATCATGTCTAAGGCTGTTGGTGGGCTAGTGAAATGTTCCCATTTGAATGGAAATTCTCCCATATATAGACAGGTTGACCAATTTGAATTGAAACTTTGAGTTCTGAGTCAATTCAGCCAATGATGTCACTACCTCTGCACATTTTAAGTGCTTTATATTTGTTTTTGCATTTTAACCTGAGGGAGGGGGCACTAAGATCCAAAGTAGTAGTCTGTTCCCAGCAGACTCAAGAACCAAGTCTCTGTTTGCATGTGGTTTATAATTTCAGAAGTCTTTTCATTCATATTATCTAATTTAATTCTCTCAAAATTCCTATAAATTTGAGAGATTCCCTTTTTCCATTTAATGAGTAAACTGAGGCTATGGGACTTGCTCAAGGTCATGTGGCTTTTAAATGGCAAAACCAAGGCCCAGGTCCATCAAGGTCTTCTCACTCTATATCACCCTGACCCCCACTCTTTATGCCACCTTGCTGTCTTTTTTTTTACAGAAAAATGTCATTTTGGAATGTTTTACCTAGAAAACTCAAAAACTTTCTTTTGTTTCACATAGAGGTATACTTAGCAGGCTTAATTACGATTGTGAATCAAGAACACACAAAAAAAAGAAAAATGAGGGTAACTGTTGTGTATCTGTTAAAATGTCTAGGGCATAAATATACGTCCTAGGGTAACAAATTTTCCTGAGAAGAGTTTGTGGATGCATTATCTCATTTCCTGTGGCAAAGGTTTTTCGTCCTGGCTCTGAATGCAGACTGGGACACAGAGCCAGCATGTAACTCCTGCTGGAATCCTGGCAGGAGAATCTGGCTTCACTACAGCTTGCTGTCACCCAGAAACCCTAAGAGAATATGCAAATGTTCCACAGATTTGCAAAAGTGGATTAAAGTGTGAATAGTTGTTATCCTTTTTGTAAATCACTCCACACTGACTTTGATTCTGTACTTAACCTTGACGTCTTACTAATATGTATAAATAATTTGACCATAAATTCATGAGGAAAAGGAAGCAGTATTGTTAGTCATTATTCCCATCAGGCCTAATTCCTGGCACATATAAAGTAGGTGCTTCATAAGGGCATGGATTCAGTATAAATGTATGTGTGGAATACTACTTGTTATTATGAAGAAAATCTCCTACTTGCCCCCACTCCTTGCCTTTTAAGGGAAGTACAATTGTTTGATGATAAATGTGCTGGGTATGAAGATGCAAAGACAACTAAGAGGCAAATTTAGCTGCTTAAGAAAAAACACAAAGATCTAAAAACATCTGAAAATTTCAGGAAGTAGAGAAAGATAAAATGCACTGAAGAACCAGCAAGACAAGTTTCAATAGAGAAATCAACCAAAAGCAAAATCAAGACTTTGGAGAGGAGTAGAACAAGAATTTCTAAGGACCTTTTTCTTTTGGAGCTTACTTTATTGCTTATGAGCTATATTGTCCATTGCCTGCAAAGTAAAGAGATTTAGTAAAATCTGTTACTCCTTAACATTGTGACATTGGATTTGTTTGAGGGATGCACAAAGAACTTCTGTTTACTCCAAGGTGGGCAAAGAAGTTACTTACACCTGTGTCTACTAGCTTAGTGTTTATAAGATCTTTTCATTGTACATGCAAATTCATAGACTTTTAGAATGAGAAAGATCCCCAGAAATCATTATCTAATCTTCCACATTTACAGAGAGGAAACGGACACAGAAATTAATTAGCCTTTACTCTAAGGCATTAAGTCATAATACATCTTTAATCATTTAAAATTTTATTTCATTCTTAATGAAAGAGCTACTTATTTTATTTTATTTTTTCAGGGTTCCAAGATTCATTGTTTATGCACCACACCCAGTGCTCCATACAATATGCACCCTCCTTAATACACATCACCAGGCTCACCTAACTCCCATCCCTCTCCCCTCCAAAACCCTCAATTTGTTTCCATTTTAAAGATTCTGTTTATTTATTTGAGAGGGAAAAAGAACACAAAGGGAGAGTGAGAGGAAAAAGCAGACTCACTGCTGAGCAGAGAGCCCAATGCAGGGCTCCATCCCAGGACCTTGAGATCATGATGTGAGCTGAAGGCAGAAGCTTAATTGACTGAGCCACCCAGGTGTCCCTGAAAGAGCTATTTTAAAGACTATATTAAATGACACTACAAAGATATAATTGACCAAATCTGAAATGTACAAAATTCTATTATAAAAATAAATCTGTTTATGTAACAACTACAAAAACTAGCATAAAGGATGAACTATTATAGATTAAAAGAAAATTGAGACATGCAAATGCAACATGTAGATCTTGTTTGAAATCTGATTCCAACAAACCAACTGTAAAAATTAATATTTCAGGTAACTGGGGAAAATTAAATACAGACAGGTCATTAACTTTTATTGAAAAATGATTATTAATACTACTGAGTGAAATAGAGCTATGATAGTTACATTTTTGGAATTCATTATACATTAGAGATACACAATAAAGAATTTAAAAATAACACGATATCTGGCATTTGAGTTTGAATATTCCACCCCAAAAATATATAAGAGCACTGGGAGATAAAAATGATAGGAAGTTGACAATTTTGCAAGTTAGATAATAGATACATTTGGGTCCATTATTATTATTCTCTCTACTGGACATGTTTTGAAGTTTCTGTAAAAAGTTCTTAAAACTTTTTGTATTTATTTAGATATAATTTTCATTATATATTAAAGACAAATAAAATGTGTTAAATAGTTTTTAAAACAGCTCCACATTCAAAGTCAAATACTTCTGAACCACTTTTTAAAAAGAAACTGCTTTAGAATAGTTTTAGATTTACAGAAAAGTCACAAAGATAGTTGAGCTTCAATACACCTCATACCCAGTGTTTCCTCTATTATTTCCTTCATTATTAATATATTACCATGGTATATTTGGTGCAATGAATGAGTTGATATTGGTAAATTAAGTAGTAATACCCATAGTTTATTCAAACTTCCTTAGGTTTTACCTAACGCCCTTTTTATGTTCCAGAATATAATCTAGTATACCACATTACATTCAGTTGTCATTTTCTCCTAAGGCTCCCCTAGAATGTAGTAATTTCTCAAACTTTCCTTATTTTTGATGGCATTGACAACTTGAAGAATTACTGGTCAGTTATTTTTCAGAATGCTCCTCTGTTAGGATTTATCTTATGTTTATCTCGTGATTTATGGGTTCTGTAGAAATACCATAACATCATATCAAGAGAATGTACTATCAAGATGACTTATCACTATTGATGTTGACCTTGAACACCTAGCTGAAATCATGTTTGTCCAGTTTCTCCCTTGTAAAGTTACTCTTTCCATAGTACATGCTTTGGAAGAAAGTCACTATGCACAGTCCTTACTTGTTCAACACTCCCTGAGGGTGCAGTATCTATATAAATAAATTAAAATTCTTATGCAGGGGAGATTTGTCTCTTCCTACCCATTCACTTATCTATCCAAGTATTTATTCGTAGCAGTATAGACTCATTAATATTTATTTTATTCTTTGGATCACAATTCAATTCCAGTCTTATTCTGTTACTCAAATTATTCCAATTTGGGCTATTGGGAGATCTTTAGTTGACTTTGGTTATCTCTTTGAAAAACCCCCATTATTGCGTCTTTTTCTTTTCTTTTTCTTTTTTTTTTTTTAGCACTTCTTTATTTTCTGGCACTGCAAGATTCTCCAGGCTCACCTTATGTATTTTTCCTACCCTAGCTGAATCATTTTTTAACCCAGGGAAATCTATATCCATGTTTTCCCACACAAATTTGTTTTCTGCCTTATCAAGAACATTAGAGAAAAAGCATTTATTACAAACATGTTCCTCTGTTGTGTCAAAGTGTTTTTCCAAGATGCTGACACCCATTCTGAAGAGTGCTCTTAGCAAAATGTCAAAACATAAACAGAAGTTTTTATACAACTATGAACAAGTTTTCTCATGTGCTTTCAGTGATAACTATTTCATAACTATTTCATAACATCTGTCAGATGGCACATAGCAACTGTACGATCTTTTAGTGCAGTTTTGCTCATGACCAATTGTCTCCATTTTTGTTTGTATGGCAATTTGTGCTTTCACTTTTGAAGACATTTTTACTGTATATAGAATTCTAGATTGGCAGTTATTTTTTCCTCTGGTGTCTGGGTCTTCTGCTTAGTACAAGTGGGTGTGTTGTCTCATAAAGAAACTATAATTATTGATAGAAATTAGCTTTATGCCTTCCCATCTACCTTTCAGAAATTTAAAGATTTTTTTTTAAATCTAGTAACCTCTTGTTTCCATAATTTCAATTAAGAAGTCAGCCATCTATCTGAAAGTCATTGCTTTTAAGATGTCTTCTTTGCAATTAAAATTTTCTCTTTGGTTTTGAACTGTTTTGCTATAGTTGATATCCTGTGTCAAATGTAGAAAACTCTCAAGTAATATGTCATTAAATATTATGCCCCACTCTCTCCACTTTGTCTGCTATTCAAATTATACCTATGGTAGATATTTAAACTCTCACACTCTTCTTTGTTTTCCTTTATTTAGTCTAAGCTATTGACTCTGGTTATTCCTTCTAACCTATCTTCTAGATCATATATTCTCTTTTCAATTGTGTCTAATTTGCAGGTAATTCATCCATTCGTTTTTTTTCTTACTATTCTATTTTTTAGTTCTAAAATTTTAATTTGGTATTTCTTAATTGTTTTCACTTCTCTTCCACATTTTTAGTCATGTTTTTAATTCCTTGAACATATTAATCATAGCTATATTTAAATCTGTGTTTGATAATAGTATAATAATAGTATTATCTGAATTCCCTGTTGGTCATTCAATTTTTATTATCATCCCTTGAGTTGGAGTACTCCTTGTTCTTTCATCTGTCTATTTTTTTCCTGAATGTCAGACATTCTGTCTGAAAGTTTTAGAGGTAATTTTAGGTTGTGAATTATGTCATTTCTACCTATCCACTTTGTTGAATAAAGATTTACTTTGTTTTGCCAGGTAGCTGGACTAGGAAAAGTAGGAATTTCAGAGTATCCTTATCAGATTAGATACTGAGATAATTTTAAACTGGATTTAAATCCCTTGAGATGGTATTTTGATGGCTTACTCTTACTCTTAGAGGGAAGCCATCTGAGAACCCAACTAAAAGCTTGTTTGCTTAGGTTGTTTTGTTCTCTCTCTCTCTCTCTCTTTCAATGTCTTTTCTCATAAGGTGCTGACTCCCAGTTTTACCACTCCAGCCTGAAAAATATAGTAGAAGACTTGCTCAGCTTCTTATTTTCTCAGCTACCACTTTTAGAACCAGCATATTTCTTGGGGTACTTGGGGTACTTGGTTAGCTCAGTTGGTCAAGCATCTGACTCTTGGTTTTGGCTCAGGTCATGATCTCAGGGTCATGATCTCAGAGACTGAGCCCTGCATTGAACTCTGTGCTTGGCACAAAGTCTGCTTGAGATTCTCTCTCTCTCTCCCTCTGTCCTTCCCCCACTCACTGTCTCTCTCTCTCTCTAAAATAAAGTAAATAAGATATTTTTAAAAATCAGCATATTTCTCTGAATAAAAACAGCCCCAAATTCTGGGCTAACATTTTATAGTGCTTTCCTCTCCTGGATACTGGTCCTGCATTTCCTTACTGCTTTGGTACTTTTCTATTTTCTCAAACGAATTTTTCTACCTCATCTAGTTGTTCTAAGTGGGAGAATTGGTCCAAATTACCTATTCTATGATGGCCAAGAACAGATTTTTTACACTTACTTTTCTATGGTCAAGTCATACTATTTGTACTTCAATGAATAATATTATAAATAAATGATAATATCAAAATATATTATTAAAATCATTTACTACTGGGGCACCTGGGTGGCTCATTGGGTTAAGCCTCTGCCTTCAGCTCAGGTCATGATCCCAGAGTCCTGGGATCGAGCCCCGAGTCGGGCTCTCTGCTCAGCAGGGAGCCTGCTTCCTCCTCTCTCTCTGCCTGCCTCTCTGCCTACTTGTGATCTCTGTCTGTCAAATAAATAAATAAAATCTTTTTTTAAAAAATCACTACTTTACAGGATCAATCTATAGGTAAAACATAGTGAGTAAATATAACAGAGAAAAATAGAGCTACAAATTTTAAATCATAGCGAGGGCTTAATAGGAGTTAACAGGTAGAGAGGAACAAAGTAAAGATGATTATAACACTGAAAACCTCTCCTTATTACACCATTTGTAGTAAAAAAAAATACTGGTTTATAAAGTTGAGTGTTATGTACATTATTTAAAGTTTAAAAGTAAACAACACAATATTTTAAAATTATTGAAAAATTGAAACTAAGTACAAATAAAACAATGATAAAATGAAAGGAACATTATCAGTATAAACAAGCAAAATGTTGCATCTTTTCTAGCAAAAGTCTATAACTATTGGTTAAAATACATCAGTCTAGAAATAAAGACATAAATGTTTTATTTGATTATGAAAATTATTACTATAAGGCTAAATATACAAAAAATTAAAAGTTTATATTTCAATAGTGAGATGTAGAGATAGGGTAGAGATACCCTTATTTAGTTTCATTTGATACCCCTACTTGGTTTTGTTTATAGTTTTATAATAATTTTATATGAAGCAATTATTAATTGATTATACAGAGCACATCAAATAAAATGAATGTCCATCATAAAATAAGAGAAAATGTTAAAATAAATATAAATATGTATTTTAACATAACTTCTCTTGACAAAAAAAAATGCTTTCCTATAAGAGAGTTAATTCATTCACCTTGTGAAAGTATATCTTATTACTAGGCTAAAAAATTAAGTATATATTATCAAGCTAAAAAGTCTAACTATAATGCAATTCACACCTGTGGTGAGTAAATGAACTCCCTAAAGGAAATAAAATAGGAGATAAATCAAAATTTTCAGATCATGAGGAATTCAATTAAAAGCTGAAATCACTCAATAGTGTCTGAGTATAAGTAATACAAGTCACAAAGGTGAATTGTTTTCTTCTTAAACATGATCTTTGTGGTAATTATTTTTGAGGTTTATTGTTCACACGTTAATGTAAAAATGCTGCATATTTACTCAAACCACTTAGATACTTAGATACTTAGATACTTATTCAAACTACCTGGAGGTTTCCCCAGGTAGAAAATAAATAAATAATAAATAATAAATAATAAATAATAAAAATGTTTTCAAAAACAAGAACATTTTTCAATGACTCCACATTTTTTATTCAATGGGCCTCCTTCCATTGGTATATATAAGATCTTCCTGCAGACTTAACAAAGCAACTCCCTACAGAATTTTATCCTTTAGCAGATCACAGCCTGTAATACACAGAATACCAACAGAAGGAGAGAAGGGCATCTTGTATAACCTCCATGAAACAGAAACTAATCTGAGAGCAACAAGGGTATACATTAAGAACATGAGTTCATTTTTTAAACTTATTTTCATTACAAATCAGTTTATTTTAAGTAAATATTCTATCTGAATCCTATCTGAAATTGTTTCCAAAGTATGTGTTTTCCTTATTTCTTTTACACATTGACTAGCGATGGCTAATAAAATCAATTATGGACAAGTACTTCTGGCATAGAGTTATGGGAAGTTAAATAATTTCCATACCTAGCAGTTATTTTCAACTGAATATTTAGTACATGCATATACCATTTATGTGTGGGCTCATATATGTATATTCTTCACATATTTTCTTATCAGTTATCTACAGATGCTTTTAAGAATGATTCTTTTTTAAGTTGTCAAACTCTTCCAAAATTATTTGTTTTGTTGATAGGCTGACAGGCATTATTAATGCCCAGAATAGCTCCAGAGACTTGAAATACTTTAGCACTGAGGTCTCCTATGTTTTATCTTTCCACTCTCAGAATTTATGCCAGAAAGACTATGTCTGGTGCAGTCATAGCATACCTGTATGCCCATAGCTGAGGATTTTCCCCATAGGCTCTACTATTCAGAACAAGCTCTATATTTATAAAGATTCTGACTGGTAATAATACCAACAGGGATAAGGCTCAAATCCAGGGTATAACACCAACAGAGAAAAGGTTCAAATCTAGGCAAGGCAGTTAGTTTTCCTGAGATCTGTCTATAGCTAGCAAGCAGCCTGTAAACTTGTTGACCATAAATGGGGTCTTGGCAAAAGATGTGGCTGAATCATTATAAATTCATTTCCACTGTCAGCAAAATCTAAGAACACATGCCCCAGAGGTGGTGGGCCAGTGCCACTTTCACGTACATTTAAAGTCACCCTTGTTTACAAAAAGCTGGGCCTACAGTGCACAAAATTCTGTTTTCATACCACATTAATCAATTAGTGCTAGCCACTATTCAAGCATAGTAGCTAGCTGGGAGAACAAATTCTATGGACCTCTGTAATATCACTAAAAAATGCCTTGCAGAATTAAGCAAGTGAAAACTTTTAATGTCTTAACCTTTACCATATCACCTTCTTCATATTTTCATTCTAGAAATTTAATGATAAAATAGAAAAGTTTATGATTTTTCTAAAAATATTCTATTTTTTTTAAATATCTAAATACCAAAATTTGTGAGGTAAATTTTTTTAAAATTGATAAACTATTATTACTAACTTCTCTGAAATTTCCTTCTTTCTGAAATATAATAATTTTCTTACGTAAATAATTAGGCCTACACTTTTATGTATATTTTTCTAATGCTGAATTTAGCAGCTACAGTACCCTTTAAAATTAGCTTGAATTAAGATAAAATGCCTTAGCACTTTAAATAGTTAAAATCCAAATTAATGGAAATGATTGTCAATTAGAGTGACTTCCTTTCTCATAAACCAAGAAAAAATATTCTAATTTTCCAGAATTCAGCCATATTTGAACAAGATGCTTTAGTTTTCATATGATTTTCAAAACAACTCACTGTTTTACCAATAGTGACGTCAGCATATTATATAAAGTATATTATAAAAGTGTTACATACAGATCAAAAAATAAGAAAAGGATATATTTATTAGCTAGATGATAAACAAACCTATTTTTAATTAGGAAACCACTAGTAAACGTTTCATTAATAAAATAACAATGGGGCACCTGGTTGGTTCAATCGGTTAAGTGTCTGCCTTCAGCTCAGGTCATGATCCCAGGGTCCTGGGATCAACCCCGCTTCAGGCTCCCTGCTCCATGGGGAACCTACTTCTCCCTCTCCCTCTGCCTGCAGCACCTCCTGCTTGTGTGCGCACAGTCTCTCTCACTGTCAAATACATAAAATCTTTTAAAAACTAAAAATAAAATAATAAGAAATATCTACATTAAAAATAATGAAGTGTTTATCAAAATTAGATTGAAGGACAATATGAAAGAATAAACTAGACATTCAGTCACATTCATAAATTCAACTTAACATACTCTAAATATACTTGCTGAATTTTAAGAAAAGTCACGCAGTAACTGATGTTTTTCCTCTTTCATCATTCAACATTAATTCAAACCATTCCAGAGTTATTTTGTATAAGCAGCTGGAGGAATTTAATAGCAAGTCAATGCAGCTATATGACAGAATTTTTAAACAGATAAAATATTAGTTTTCTGTGTGAGAAATTACGCAAGCAAGTAAAAAGATGAAAGAATGAAAGAAAGAAAGGAAAGGAAAGAAAGAGAGAGAGAGAGAGAGATAGAAAAGGAGAGTTCCAGGGCATCCTAGTAATCTGAGAAGCATTAACCATAACAACATTGATTAGCAGTCAGTAGCTACATTTTAGGCTCATATTATAGTTCTCTAGGTATATGTCATTACTGCTCATACAATACATGGATGTAAAACTAAAATTCAAAAATTTCTGAGACCATATTCTGGGAAATATTACAAAGAAAAATAAAAGATTGCATTTCAACTATTCAAAAACAAAAGCCCAAATGAATTGAGAGTTTTTAGGAGAGACTACTTAATAACAGACGAAGAAATCTAGAGTTTAGCAGAAGTTTGCCATGAGCCAGCTCATACATACCTGTAAAGTGACAGTATAGCATCATTTGTGTACTAAATGCCACAAAGGTATATCATTCTTGGAAAGAGACACTCCTTCAATCCATATGCTAAAAACAAGATGGTTGAAATTTATAAATTACAAAATAGTAGACTAAGAAACCAAAAAAGCTGTTTCCTAGATTTGATAAATTGTATGAAATCGAATATTTGATAAGTCACTGAAATTAAAAGTTGCAAACGTTTGAAGAAATTCATAAAGAGTGGTATTTTCAGAAAAAAAAACTGGGATTTGTGTAATTTAGAAGTAGTGTATGGTGGAATATTATGTAATCACTAAAACCATGCTCTCAAAGGACACTGAAAAGTTAAGAAAAGTCTCATGATAAAATGTTAATTTTTTTTAAAGATTTTATTTATTTATTTGACAGACAGATCACAAGTAGGCAGAGAGACAGGCAGAGAGAGAAGGGAGGAAGCAGGCTCCCTGCTGAGCAGAAAGCCCAATGCGGGGCTCGATCCCAGGATGCTGGGATCATGACCTGAGCCAAAGGCAGCGGCTTTAACCCACTGAGCCACCCAGGTGCCCCATGATGAAATGTTAATTTTTTTTTTATTTTAATAAACATATAATGTATTTTTATCCCCAGGGGTACAGGTCTGTGAATCGCCAGGTTTACACATTTCACAGCACTCATCATAGCACATACCCTCCCCAATGTCCATTTCCCCACCACCCTCTCCTGTACCCCCTCCCCCCAGCAACCCTCAGTCTGTTTTTTGAGATTGAGTCTTTTATAGTTTGTCTCCCTCCCAATCCCATCTTTTCATTTTTTCGTTTCCTACCTCCCCCCAACCACCCCGCATTGCATCTCCACTTCCTCATATCAAAGAGATCATATGATAGTTGTCTTTCTCCAATTGACTTATTTCGCTAAGGATGATACCCTCTTGTTCCATCCACGTTGTCGCAAATGGCAAGATTTCATGTCTTTTGATGGCTGCATAGTATTCCATTGGGTATATACACCATTTCTTCTTTATCCATTCATCTGTTGATGGACATCTAGGCTCTTTCCACAGTTTGGCTATTGTGGACATTGCTGCTATAAACATTCGGGTGCACGTGCCCCTTCAGAGCACCACGTTTGTATCTTTAGGATATATAACCAGTAGTGCAATTGCTGGGTCATAGGGTAGCTCTATTTTCAGTTTTTTGAGGAACCTCCACACTGTTTTCCAGAGTGGTTGCATCAGCTTGCATTCCCACCAACAGTGTAAGAGGATTCCCCTCTCTCCACATCCTCGCCAGCATCTGTCATTTCTTGACTTGTTAATTTTAGCCATTCTGACTGGTGTGAGGTGGTATCTCATTGTGGTTTTGATTTGTATTTCCCTGATGCTGAGTGATGTGGAGCATTTTTTCATGTGTCTGTTGGCCATCTGGATGTCTTCTTTGCAGAAATGTCTGTTCATGTCCTCTGCCCATTTCTTGATTGGATTATTTGTTCTTTGGGTATTGAGTTTGATAAGCTCTTTATAGATTTTGGATACTAGCCCTTTATCTGATATGTTGTTTGCAAATATCTTCTCCCATTCTGTCAGTTGTCTTTTGGTTATGTTAACTGTTTCCTTTGCTGTGCAAAAGCCTTTGATCTTGATGAAATCCCAATAGTTCATTTTTGCCCTTGCTTCTGTTGTCTTTGGCGATGTTCCTAGGAAGAAGTTGCTGCGGTTGAGGTCAAAGAGGTTGCCGCCTGCATTCTCCTCAAGGATTTTGATAGATTCCTTTCTCACATTGAGGTCCTTCATCCATTTTGAGTCTATTTTTGTGTGTGGTGTAAGGAAATAGTCCAATTTCATTTTTCTGCATGTGGCTGTCCAATTTTCCCAGCACCATTTGTTGAAGAGGCTGTCTTTTTTCCATTGGATATTCTTTCCTGCTTTGTCAAAGATTAGTTGACCATAGAGTTGAGGGTCTATTTCTGGGCTCTCTATTCTGTTCCATTGATCTATATGTCTGTTTTTGTGCCAGTACCATACTGTCTTGATGATGACAGCTTTGTAATAGAGCTTGAAGTCTGGAATTGTGATGCCACTAACTTTGGCTTTCTTTTTCAATATTCCTTTGGCTATTTGAGGTCTTTTCTGGTTCCATATAAATTTTAGGATTATTTGTTCTATTTCTTTAAAAAAAGTGGATGGGATTTTGATAGGGATTGCATTAAATGTGTAGATTGCTTTAGGTAGAATAGACATTTTCACAATATTTGTTCTTCCAATCCATGAGCATGGAATATTTTTCCATTTCTTTGTGTCTTCCTCAATTTCTTTCATGAGTACTTTATAGTTTTCTGAGTACAGATTCTTTGCCTCTTTGGTTAGATTTATTCCTAGGTATATTATGGTTTTGGGTGCGACTGTAAATGGGACTAACTCCTCAATTTCTCTTTCTTCTGTCTTGTTGTTAGTGTAAAGAAATGCGACTGTTGAACCAACCTTGCAGCCCTGGAATAAATCCCACTTGGTCGTGGTGAATAATCCTTTTAATGTACTGTTGGATCCTATTGGCCAGTATTTTGGTGAGAATTTTCACATCTGTGTTCATCAAGGATATGGGTCTGTAATTCTCTTTTTTGGTGGTATCCTTGTCTGGTTTGGGGATCAAGGTGATGCTGGCCTCATAAAATGAGTTTGGAAGTTTTCCTTCCATTTCTATTTTTTGGAACAGTTTCAGGAGAATAGGAATTAATTCTTCTTTAAATGTTTGGTAGAATTCCCTTGGGAAGCCGTCTGGTCCTGGGCTTTTGTTTGTTTGGAGATTTTTGATGACTGTTTCAATCTCCTTACTGGTTATGGGTCTGTTCAGGTTTTCTATTTCTTCCTGGTTCAGTTGTGGTAGTTTATATGTCTCTAGAAATGTATCCATTTCTTCCAGATTGTCAAATTTGTTGGTGTATAGTTGCTCGTAGTATGTTCTTATAATTGTTTGTATTTCTTTGGTGTTGGTTGTGATCTCTCCTCTTTCATTCATGATTTTACTTATTTGCGTCCTTTCTCTTTTCTTTTTGATAAGTCTGGTCAGGGGTTTGTCAATCTTATTAATTCTTTCAAAGAACCAGCTCCTAGTTTTGTTGATTTGTTCTATTGTGTTTTTAGTTTCTATTTCATTGATTTCTGCTCTGATCTTTATGATTTCTCTTCTCCTGCTGGGTTTAGGCTTTCTTTGTTGTTCTTTCTCCAGCTCCTTTAGGTGTAGGGTTAGGTTGTGTATTTGAGACCTTTCTTGTTTCTTGAGAAAGGCTTGCACTGCTATATATTTTCCTCTCAGGACTGCCTTTGTTGTGTCCCACAGATTTTGAACCATTGTGTTTTCATTATCATTTGTTTCCATGATTTTTTTCAATTCTTCTTTAATTTCCTTGTTGACCCATTCATTTTTTAGAAGGATGCTGTTTAGTCTCCATGCATTTGCGTTCTTTCCAAATTTCCTCTTGTGATTGAGTTCTAGCTTCAGAGCATTGTGGTCTGTAAATATGCAGGGAATGATCCCAATCTTTTGATACCAGTTGAGACCTGATTTATGAGCCAGGATGTGGTCTATTCTGGAGAATGTTCCATGTGCACTAGAGAAGAATGTGTATTCTGTTGCTTTGGGATGGAATGTTCTGAATATATCTGTGATGTCCATCTGGTCCAGTGTGTCATTTAAGGCCTTTATTTCCTTGTTGATCTTTTGCTTAGATGATCTGTCCATTTCAGTGAGGGGAGTGTTAAAGACCCCTGCTATTATTGTATTACTGTTGATGTATTTCTTTGATTTTGTTATTAATTCGTTTATATAGTTAGCTGCTCCCATGTTAGGGTCATAGATATTTAAGATTGTTAGGTCTTCTTGTTGGACAGACCCTTTGAGTATGATATAGTGTCCTTCCTCATCTCTTATGATAGTCTTTGGCTTAAAATCTAATTGATCTGATAGAAGGATTGCTACCCCAGCTTTCTTCTGATGTCCATTAGCATGGTACATTGTTTTCCACCTCCTCACTTTAAATCTGGAGGTGTCTTTGGGTCTAAAATGATTTTCTTGTAGGCCACATATTGATGGGTTTTGTTTTTTTATCCATTCTGATACCCTGTGTCTTTTGATTGGGGCATTTAGCCCATTAACATTCAGGGTAACTATGGAGAGATATGAATTTAGTGCCATTGGATTGCCTGTAAGGTGACTGTTACTGTATATTGTCTCTGTTTCTTTCTGATCTACCACTTTTAGGGTCTCTCTTTGCTTAGAGGACCCCTTTCAATATTTCCTGTTGAGCTGGTTTGGTGTTTGCAAATTCTTTCAGCTTTTGTTTGTCCTGGAAGCTCTTTATCTCTCCTTCTATTTTCAATGATAGCCTAGCCGGATATAGTATTCTTGGCTGCATGTTTTTCTCGTTTAGTGCTCTGAATATATCATGCCAGTTCTTTCTGGCCTGCCGGGTCTCTGTGGATAGGTCCGCTGCCAATCTAATGTTTTTACCCTTGTATGTTACAGACTTCTTTTCCCGGGCTGCTTTCAGGATTTTCTCTTTGTCACTAAGACTTATAAATTTTACTATCAGGTGACGAGGAGTGGACCTATTTTTATTGATTTTGAGGGCATTCTTAGCATCTCCTGGATTTTGATGTTTGTTCCCTTTGCCATAATAGGGAAATTCTCTCCAATAATTGTCTCCAATATACCTTCTGCTCCCCTCTCTCTTTCTTCTTCTTCTGGAATTCCAATTATTCTAATGTTGTGTCGTCTTATGGTATCGCTTATCTCTCCAATTCTCTCCTCGTGGTCCAGTATTTGTTTGTCTCTCTTTTGCTCAGCTTCGTTATTCTCTGTCATTTGGTCTTCTACGTCACTAATTCTTTCTTCTGCCTCATTTATCCTAGCAGTGAGAGCTTCCATTTTTGATTGCACCTCATTAATAGCTTTTTTGATTTCAACTTGGTTAGATTTTAGTTCTTTTATTTCTCCAGAAAGGGCTTTTATCTCTCCGGAGAAGGTTTCTCTAATATCTTCTATGCCTTTTTCGAGCCCAGCTAGAACCTTGAGAATTTTCTTTCTGAACTCTAGATCTGTCATGTTACCAATGTCCATGTTGATTAGGTCTCCAGCCTTCAGTATGGCCTCTTGTTCTTTTTTTTGAGGTGAGTTTTTCCGCCTTGTCATTTTTTCCAGATAAGATTTGCTTTCTCCTGCTGTGGAATTCCCCTGTTTTTGGTGAGTGAAGTTGGTTTTGGATGGGTTTCTTGTTGATCTTCTGGGGGAGGGGCCTGTTGCAGTGATTCTCAAGTGTCTTTGCCGCAGGTGGAATTGCACCGCCCTTGCCAGGGGCCGGGCTAAGTAATCTGCTCGGGTTTGCTTTCTGGAGCTTTTGTTCCCTGAGCGCTTTCTGTAGAGTTCCGGAGGACGGGAATGAAGATGGCGGCCTCCCAATCTCTCGGCCTGGAGGAGCCAAGAGCTTGGGGTTCCGCTTCTCAGTGAACCCTCAGAGAAAAGCGCCCAACCGCCCCGCCACCCTGGCCTGCAGTCGCACCTTGAGGAAAGCAGTCAATTGCTGGAACCTGGAGAAATGCACCCGGTCGCTTCCATCTCCGTGGCCTCTGGCTGCGCTCTGAGCCCACCCAGCCTGCGACCGACACAAGGTAACCCCGGGCTGAGAGCTCACTCCTCGGCTTTGTTGCTGTAGCCAGCTTCCCCGCTCTAATACCTGTGAGCTCTGTGGCACTCAGACACCCCCGGTCCTTCTGTGACGCCGCGGGACCTGGGGTTATGCTGACCCCACCTGGGTTTCCCCCCGGTTTAGCCTCTGGAGCGATGTCTCCCAGTGGAGCAGACTTTTAAAAGTCCCGATTTTGTGCTCTGTTGCTCCGCCACTTGCCGGGAGCCAGCCCCTCCCCCTGGGGTCTATCTTCCCGTCACTTTGGATTCACTTCTCCGCAGGTCCTACCTTTCAGAAAGTGATCGATTTTCTGTTTCTAGAATTGTTGTTCTTCTTCTCGTCAATCTCCTGTTGGATTTGTAGGTGTTCGGAATGATTTGATAAACTATCTAGCTGATCTCCTCCTACCCGATGTCGTCTCAGCCTGCTATTTCTCCGCCATCTTGACTCCTCCCCTCCTGAAATGTTAATTTTAAAATCAAAATATATAACCATGTTTTTGTGATCTTAATTTTAATATAAGTGAAAATGTGTTATTCTTTTTGACTTTGCAATATCCACCCAGTATTTGGGAAATGTTCTGCCTTTTAAGTAGAAAACTTAGGAGCCAATACTATTTTTTCCACATTCCTCTGAAATTAAGGCATAGGCATGTAAATTTTCTAGTGCAACTATAACAGACTGGTTCAAGAGCAACTCCTCCAAGATATAAGAGATGAAGTATTCTATCTGACAGCAGCAAGAAGAGTACCTCCAAAATAACGAGTTCTAGGTTTATGCTATTTGCTCTGGTTGCTTAGTAAATCTGACACTCACAAACTTCTAGCAATTCTCTAGGCTCCTAAGTGTTCACTTAATGAGTTCCTTCCCTTCTTAATTAAACCAGAATCAACCTCTATTGCTTACAACTAAGAACTCTGAGTCAGACTAATACCAAAAAGTGAAGTGCAAGTTATCTGAAGGGTTTATGAATTGTTTTTCCTTTCTTCTTCATACTCAACTTTATTACTCATGTAAATATGTTATTTTATAATCAGAGAAGGAATATTCTTTTATAAACCAGAGCTTTATTCAGTGTATAGCTAGTTAATTTAATTAAAGTGTGGTTTATGGAGGAGTGGTGAGGAGGAGGTGACTGGTACCAGACCACAAGAGCCTATTGTGCAAATCTCTTCCCAACTCCACTTTCAATGCTGTCACATTAGCACCTTGAAATAAGCCATGGCAGGAATATTTATAGGAAGGAAATTAGCATGGCATTTTTCTCCCTAAAGAGTCTTTTTTTTTTTTTTAATCCAGGCCTTCTCTTAGCCCTAGAGCCTGTTGTTAAAACATTCATTAGCATCCTGTTGTAGGTTGCCTAAGTTAAATTCATTAAACTCTATATTCTATCATCAAATTCCTTAAAATTTATTCTGCTCTTCTTTGCCGGAAGTTTTTTGCTATAGTAAACTTAGTGGCTCTCATCATCAAGTTTTAGGGAATCGCTTAGAATGTTTTGGCTATGAATACTCCTGATCAAAATGGCTTAATCCCTTAACTACACAAGGCATGGTCCATAAACAACAGCATTGGGATCATCTGAACACTTGTTATAAATGCAGACTCTCAGGCCCTACCTTAGAATTCCTGAATTCAAATCTTCATTTTAGAAAAATGCCCAAGAGATTCATATTCACATTGAAATTTGAGAAAAAGTAACTTAAACAATTGTGGTTTATTTTTTTCATATAGCCAGAAGTCTGAAGGAAGATAACATTATTTTTCCAGCTTTATGAAATATAACTGATATATAACATTGTATAAGTTTAAGATACATAATTTGATGATTTTATATGTGTGTGAGTGTATATATATATGTGTGTATATATATATATTCATATATATGTATATATATAAAATTTCACTATATATATAGTGAAATTATTACGAGTGGGTTAGTAAACACATCATCACCTCACATGATTATTTCTTTTTGTGTGAAAACATTTAAGATCTACTCTCTTAGCAACTTTCAATATATAATACCATGCTGTATGTTAAATCCTCAGAATTTATTCATCTTATAACTGGAAATGTGTACTCTTGAATCAATGTCTCCTTACTTCTCCCACCCTTCAGTCCTTAGCAACCACTATTCTACCCTCTGTTTCTATGGGTTCAGCTCTTCTAAGTTCCACATGTAATTAAGATTATCTAGTATATTTATTTCTTTCTTTGTCTGACTTATTTCATTTAGCATAATGTTCTCAAGGTTCATCCATGTATCACAAATGGCAGAGTTACCCTATTTTCTATGGCTGAATAACATTCTATCATATAAATATGGACACTTTTATTCATTGAAGAGCACTCAGATTGTCTCCATACATTCCCTACTGTGAGTAATGCAACAATAAACACAGGATGGGGGAGGGGCAGTACAGACATCTCTTAGTGACTTCATTGCATATATATATATATATATATATATATATATGTATGTATATATACCAAGAAGTGGGATTACATGATTATGTGGTAGTTTTTATTTTTAATTTCTGAAAAATATCTATACTGTTTTCCATAGTGGCTGAATCAATTTATATTCTCACCAACAGTGCACAAGAGTTTCCTTTTCTCCATATTCTTATCAACACTTTCTATCACTTGTCTTTTTTTTTTTAAAGATTTATTTATTTATTTATTTGACAGACAGAGATTACAAGTAGGCAGAGAGGCAGGCAGAGAGAGAGAGGAGGAAGCAGGCTCCCTGCTGAGCAGAGAGCCCAATGCGGGGCTCGATCCCAGGACCCTGGGATCATGACCTGAGCTGAAGGCAGAGGCTTTAACCCATTGAGCCACCCAGGCGCCCCACTTGTCTTTTTGATAGTAACCATTCTAATAAATGTGAGCTATCTCATTGCAGTTTTGATTTGCATTTCTCTGATGATTTTTCAGTTGACCAAGTTTTCATGTGCCTGTTAGCCATTTGTATGTCTACTTTAGAAGAATGTCTGTGTCCTCTGTACACTTTTAATTTTTTTGTTAGAGAGTTGTATGAATTCCTTGTATACTTTGAATATTAACCCATTATTGCCTACGTGGTTTACAAATATTTTCTTCCATTCTTTAAGTTATGTTTTCACTGTGTTGATTATTTTACTGTGCGGAAGCTTTTTAGTTTGATGCAGCCCCATTTGTTTATTTTTGGTTTTGTGCTTCTGTTGTCATATCTAAATAATCTTGCCAAGACCAATAACAAGGAGATTTTCCCTATGTTTTCTTCTTGGAGTATTATGGTTTCAGGTCTTATATTTAAGACCTTAACCCATTTCAAGTTAACTTTTGTGAGTGGTATAAGATAGGGTTCCAATTTCATTCTTTTCCATGTGATATCCAGTTTTCCCACCATTAAGGAGTTATTAAAGAGGCTATCATTTTCCCATTGAGTCTTCTTGGATCCCTTTTAAAACATTAGTTTACTATATATTCATGGGTTTATATCTGGACTTTTGATTCTATTTCATTGGTCCATGTGTCTATTTTTAATGCCAATACCATGCTGTATTGATTCCTATAGCTTTATATTATAGGTCAAAATCAGGAAGTATGATGTCTCTAATTTTGTTCTTTCTCAGAGTTGCTTTGGATATTCAGGGTCTTTTGTGGTTCCATATAAATTTTAGATTTTTTTTTTTTCTGTAAAGGATCTCTCTTGCTGCCCTGGGGGAGCATATAGGAAGATAGCTATGGGGTGAAAGGGAGATGTGCATGAGGCATGCATAGCATTGAGGGTGCTGTGGACCAACTGGAGAGATCTGCAGGTGAGACATCTGCAAAAGCTCTAGGATGGTCTTCCTGATGGAATCTGTGAAACAGCAGAATCCATGTTCTTTGATGCCCTCCAAGAGCCCTGGCTGCTATTCTTCTAGCCATTCCCTGTCCCACATTCTTTAGAACCCTTTGTTTTCTGGTTGGGGCAAGAAAGAAGTACGTCTCTTTGCTGGCATCCTGCACAAATGGGAAGCTGGGTGCTCACTCCCATGCTCTCACTTTCTCCCATGAGAAAAGTCATGGGCCAAGAACTGTTTTGTGACTGAGCTTTGCTGCCCTGGATGATGCACGATACAGATAAAGTAAAACTGTTCCTTTCATTCTTTTTAAGGTGTCCAATCTTGTGTGTTTTTTCCCCCTCTAACATTGTGCTTGATCTCCTCAACTGGACTCCTGGACTTTCACAAAGGCACTATCTTCTGTGGGTGTTCTTTTGAAGGAAGATGGTAGAGAACTCATATTCCACCATGTTGATGATGCCACTCCCAAACAATTCTTCCAGACTTAATATCAAGAAAGCTAGGGCTCTTAATTACCTTGTCTCCAATTATTTTGTTCTTCCCATCAAGGTAACATGGGAGCCATAAAAACCCCAAGCATCTAATTATCACATGTCTAACCAGAGAGGATCTTTTCATGTATCTCTGTCTTTTTACTACAATTTCCAGAATATTTACTCTCAGCTTTTTTGGCCAATACTGAATCACAGGCTCATTCCAAGGTACAAGGCTAATTGGAAATTCAAGTATCTGATATTATCACTCTTTATTATGGGAAGTGGGTTCTGCCAGCAAGACAAAAGAAAAAGAAGAATGGCTGTTGGATAGGTGACTAAAGTATCTGCCAAACCAAATGATATTAATTTTCATTGACTACAGCATATATAGAATGCGACCAATTCCCTTTACACTATATGGAAGACATCATTAATAAATCACTTCATTCCTCCCCAGAGAGCCTGGAAGCAGCTACCCATAACTAAGTTTCAACACAATAACTTGACTATAAGACAGAAGAAAAAATTGGTGATACACTGAAGCACACCATAGATAATTAAAAATGGAATTCTAAAATATAATCAAGCAACCCACAGATTTGTATGAAAAAAAAAAAACAGAGAAATGAAAAACAAAACAAATGGAAAACCAGAACTGAAATTGCAGACTAAAGCCTAACGTATGAATAATTATACTAAATATAAATAGTCTCAAAATATCAATAAAAATACAGAGAATGGGAAGAGTGTATTTAAAAATATGACTCCTACATGCTGTTTATTAGAAACTCACTTCAAATATAATGATATTGGCAGGTTGAAAGTAAAAGGATGGAAGAGAGTATATCATACAAACATTATTCAAATAAAAGCAAGAATGACTCTATTAATATCAGATTAAGTATATTCAGAACACAAAAAGTTTACCAGAGGGGCACCTGGCAGGCTCAGTCAGAAGAGCACATGACTCTTGAGCTTGGAGTCATGAGTTCAAGCCCCACACTGGATGTAGAGATTACCAAAAATAAAAACAAACAAACAAACAAAAATTTTTTAAAACTAAGTTTACCAGAGATAGAGAGGGCATTACATGCTGAGAAAGGGTCAGTCTACCAAGAATACAAGCAATCTCACTGTGCATGCTCCAAACAACAAAGCTAAAATACATTAAAAGAAAAAACTTAAAAACTGAAAAGAGAAATAACAATTCCACAATTATAGTTGGAGACTTCAACTATTAAAATTAATAGAAATTATTAAAATTCTCTCAAAAATTAACAGAAAACTTGACAAAAAATCAGCATCAGAAAGGATACAGAAGAACTGAACAACACCATTAATCAACAGAATCAAATTGATATTTATATAACACTCTATACAGCATTCTTTTCAAGTGTGCACAGGCTAGAGACCATTTCTATGGGCCTCAACAAATTTAAAATAATTGAAATCATACAGAATGTACTCTGCAGTCACAATGGAATCAAACTAGAAATCAATAGCAGAAATACCTCCAAACACTTGGAAACTAAACATACACTTCTAATAACCTGTGTGTCAAAGATGAAATCTCAAAGGAAATTTTAAAATTACACTGAATTGAATAAAAAGGAAAACACAACCTATCAAAGACAGTGAGACACAGCTAAAGCAGTGCTGAGAAGAAAATATGTAGTACTAACTTCTTACATTAGAAAAGAGAAAACATCACAAAACAATAAATCTAAGCACTGACTTCAAAACCTACAAAAGAGAAAAAAAGAAACAAAGCAGGCAGAAAGAAGGAAATATAATGATAAGAGCAGACAACACTGAAATTAAAAACACTTAAAAATAAAGAAAATCAATGAACAAAGAGCTGGTTCTTTGGAAATACCAATAAAATTCACAAACCTTTGGCAAGACTGAAAGAAAATGAGAAGACTGAAATTACCAATATGAGAATGAAACAGGGATATCATTATAGACTCTGAGGACATCTAAAGAGTAATTAGGAAGTACTATGAATAACTCTACCCACACAAATTTGACAGCTTAGTTGAAATGGACCAAGTCTTCAAAAACACACTCTGCCACAATTCACCCAACATGAAATAAGTAATCTGAATATTCCCAAAATGATTAAGTAAATTGAATTCATAATTTTAAAACACTCAGGAAAAAAAAAATCATACTACATAGTTTCTCTAGAGAATTCGACCAAATGTTTAGAGAAGTAACACTAATTCTAAACAATCTCTTCCAGAAAATAGAATATAAGGTAACACTTCCAATATGTTTTACAAAGCTTGTATAGCCCTGATACTAAAACAAAGTACAAGGAAAAGAAAACTCCAAACCAATATCACTCATAAATATAGATGCAAAAATCCTTAACAAAATATTACAGAAAAGAAGTTAGCAACATATAAAAAGAATTACATGGCTCAGTGGGATTTATTTAAGCACCTCATTCAACATTCAAAAATCAATCAGTGTAACATGCCATGCTAAGAGGCTAACAATGAAAAAAAATCATGTGACTATATCAACTGGTGCAGAAAAATATTTGAGAAAATTCTGCACTTACAGCAAGAACTCTGAAGTTCCTTAGCTCAATAATGAATATCTATTAAAAAATACACAACTAACATTATACTTAAGGATAAAAGATTGAATACTTTCCCCTAAGATTCAGAACAACCCTAGGATGACCTGCTCCTATGACTCTTATTCAACTCAGGGTTGGAAGTTTTAGTCAATGCAGTAAGACAATAAAAGAATATAAAAGGCACAGAGACCAGTAAAGAAGAAATAAAACGGGGCACCTGGGTGACTCAGTGGGTTAAAGCCTCTGCCTTCAGCTCAGGTCATGATCCCAGGGTCGTGGGATCGAGCCCCGCATCAGGCTCTCTGCTCAGTGGGGGGCCTGCTTCCTCCTCTCTCTGTCTGCCTCTCTGCCTACTTGTGATCTCTGTCTGTCAAATAAATAAATAAAATCTTTAAAAAAAAAAAAGAAGAAATAAAACATTCCTTATTTGCTGATAACATGATTATCTCCATATAAAATCCCAAGAAATCTACCAAAATAACATGTAGAACTAATAAATGGATTCAGGAGTTTGCAGAATACAACATAAAAATTAAAAATCAATTGTATTTTTATATATTAGAAAGTACACTAAAATTAAATATATAATACCATCTAAATTGCTCAAAAAATAAAATATTTAGGTGTAAATCTAAACAAGACACATAAAGGACTTATATACTAAATGTTGATAAAATTAAAGATCTAAATAAGTAGAGACATATGGTGTGTTTGTGGATTGGAAGACACAGTATAGTAAATTTGGCAGCTCTTGTCAAATTGACATAAAGTTTTAAGACATCTTACCAAAATAACAGCAAGATTTTTCAGTATATGTACACAAGGTAATTGTAAGGTTTACATGAGAGGGCACAAAATCTAAAATAGCTAAAACACTTTTGAAAAAGAAGGATAAAATGGGTGGAATCAATCTACCCAATTTTAAAATTACTTAGATAGCTACTATAATCAAAACTATCTGGTACTGACAGAAGGATAGATACTTAGACCTATGCCCTAGAATAGAGAACTCAGAAACAGACCTACACAAATATGCCTCCCTCAATGGAGTAAGGATAGCCTTTTCCACAAATATTGCGGGATCAACTAGATATACATAGGTCTATGGCTCACATCTAGGACAAAAATTAAGTCAAAATGGATCACTGACTTAAATATAAAATGTAAAAGAATGAAACTAATTTTAAAAAATTGAGATTTAGGATTAGGTAAAGAGTTTTTAGACATCACACCAAAAGCACTGTCCATAAAAGAAAACTTTGATAAACTAGGCTTCATCAAAATTAAATACTTTTGCTCTGCAAAAAATCCCTAACCAGAAAATGAAAATGCAAGCTATGGGCAAGAAGAAAATATTTCCAAAACACATGTCCAACAAAGGACTAATAGCTAGTATATATAATAAATTCTCAAGACTTAACAGTTGAAAAAAAAATATAATTAGAAATGGGCAAAAGACCTGAACAGACAATTCACTGAAGATGAAATACAGATGCAGATAAGCATATGAAAAGATGTTAGCCCTTAAGTAAATGCAAATTAAAACCATAATGAGATGTCACTACACACCTATCAGAATTGCTAAAATAAAAAAAAATGACAATGTCAAATGTTGGGCAAACATGTAGAGAAACCATATCACTCATACTCTGCTAGTGGGAATGTAAAATGATATAGCTCTTCCAAAAAATAGGCATTTCTTTAAAAACTAAACATGTGGGGTATTTGGGTGGCTCAGTCAGTTAAATGCCTGACTCTTGATTTCAGTTCAGGTCATGATCTCATGGGTCGTGGGACTGAGCATGCCCACATTGGGCTCCATGCCCAACAGGGAGCCTGCTTCTCTCCTTCTCCCTGTCCTTCTGCTCCTCTGGTCTTTCATGCACGCTCGCTCTCTCTCTCTCTCTTAATCTCTCTCTAAAAAAATAAATAAATAAATCTTAAAAAATAAAAAAACTAAACATGCAACTACCATACAACCTCAAAATTCACATCAGAAAAATAAAAACTTATGCTCACACAAGAACTTGTGCACAAATGTTTGTAGCAGCTTTATTCATAATAGACAACTATTGGGAACAATCCAGATATCTTGAAAGGATGGTTAAAGTATGGTATACCCATACCATAGTATACTACTTAGCAGTAAAAAAGAACAACCTATTGATACATGCAACAATCTGTATGAACCTCCAGAGAAGTATGCTGAATGAAAAAATGCAAATCTTAATAAATTACTTACTGAATGATTCTATTTATATACATCTTATAATACCAAAACTACAGAAATGGAGAACAGATGAGTGGTTTTCAGGGGTTAAGAATTAGGGAGGGAAAGTGAATTGGGGTTAAAAAAAGGGGGGGGCAACAGGAGGGATCCTTGTTGTCATAGAAATGTTCTATATCTCCATTATTTCAATGTCCACTTCCTGGATATCAGGTATATACCCTAGTCCTATACTCTAGTACCATAGTTTTACAAGATGTTATCACTGGGGGAAGGTAGAAAAAAGGTACATGGGATCTCTCTGTATTATTTCTTACAACTGCATGTGAACTGTAATTATGCCCCAAATATTTAATTAAAAGTAGGAGATAAGGGGGACCTGGTGGCTTAGTGGGTTAAAGCCTCTGCCTTCGGCTCAGGTCATGATCCCAGGGTCCTGGGATCAAGCCCCACATTGGGCTCTCTGCTCAGCTGGTAGCCTGCTGCCCTCTCTGTCTCTGCCTGCCTCTCTGCCAACTTGTGATCTCTGTCTGTGAAATAAATAAATAAAATATTTAAAAATAAATAAATAAATAAAAGTAGGAGATAAGAATTGAATATTAAGAACAACTTTATGATGATAAATTTGACAATTAGATGAACAAACTTCTTGGAAGACACAACATCAAACTCAGTCAGGAAGAATTAAATAAATTCAATAGTCCTATAAGTATTTAAAAAGTTGAATTTGTAGTCAATACTTTTCTACAAAGAAAGCTCCAGGCCTTGTTGCATCACTGGGAAATCCTACCAATATTCAGGTAAGAAATAATGCCAATTCCATATAAACTCTTTGAGGAACTTGAAGAGAAGAAAATACTTCCCAACTTATTCTATGAAGGATACTCTACTCTGATACAAAACCAGAGAAAGCCATCACAAGAAAGGAAAACTACAGACAAATATTGCTCAGGAATACAGATGCAAACAATGTTAACAAAACTTAAGCAAATCCAATCCAGAAATATATATTACATAATATACCATGACCAATTAGGTTTATCCTGGAAATGCAAAGTTTGTTTAACAATCATTTGAAAAGAAGAATTATATGATTATCTCAATAGGTGCAGAAAAAGCATCTGACAAAATTTAACCTTCATTTGTGAGAAAAAAAAAAAAAAACCTCTCAACAAACTAGGAATAAAAACAAACCTCCTCAACATAATAAGGCATCTAAGAAGACCTACAACTGATATATTTAATAGTGAAGCCTGAATGATGTCTCCTTAAGATCCAGAAAAAGACAATGATGCTTGCTTTGGCCATTCCCATTCAACATTGCACTGGAGCGATAAAATGAAAAGAAGAAACAAAAAGGATCCAGATTAGGAAAAAAAAAAAAGAAAAACTGTATTTATTTACAGGCAACATGATCATCTACATAGAAAATTTGATGACGCATGCATCATAAGTTATATTATTAAGTTTCCAGGATAAAGATAAATACACAAAAATGGATTTCTACATACTAATAAACAATTGGAATTTGAAATTAGAAAAATACTTACAAAAGCATCAAATGTTACGAAACATAGTTTTAACATCAAAATTAAAATCATTTTTTCTTTGAAAGACGTACTTAAGAAAATTAAAAGATAAGGCATAGACTGGGAGAATGTGTTTGCAAACATGTATCTGACACTGGAGCTTATATGTAGTGAATCTATAACAAAATATTACAACACAATTATAAGAAAACAACCCAATTACAAAATAGTCAAAAGATCTGAGCAGAAACAATAAGCATATACAAAGATGTTCAACATTGCTAGATATCAGGTAAATGCAAGTTAAAATCACAACAATACATCACTATACAACTCCTAAAACAGCTAAAATTTAAAAGACTGCCCATATCAAGTGCTGGTGAAAATGAGGAGCTACTGCAATCCTCATATTTTGTTAGCAGAAGTAGAAAATGGTACTGCCGCTTTTGGAAATTAGTATGAGAGTGCCCTACAAAGTTTCATATACACTTGTCACAGGACCCAGCAATTCTTTTTTTTTTTTTTTTTTAAGATTTTATTTATTTGACAGAGAGAGAGAGGGAGAGAGGGAGAGAGCACAAGCAGAGGGAGAGGCAGAGGGAGAAAGAGGTGCAGTCTCCCTGCCAAGCAGGGAGCCCAACTCCGGGCTTGATCCCAAGACCCTGAGATCATGACCTGAGCCAAAAGCAGACACTTAAAACCAACTGAGCCACCCAGGTGGCCCACGACCCAGCAATTCTATTTCTGGATATATATCCAAGACAAATGAAATCAGGTCTACATGAAGACTTGTACACAAATGTTCACTGCAGCATCACTCTTAATAATCAAAAACTAGAAATAATTCAAATGCCTGTAAACTGGTGAATGAATAAACAATTTGTGATATAACCAACCGTATAGTAGAACACTACTTGACAATAGAAGAAACAAAATATTAATGTATACAACATGGAGGAAACCCAAAACCATTACGCTAAAACAAAGAAGTCAAACTTAAGATGTTAATACTATATACTGGGATGCCAGGCTGGCTCAGTTGTTAAGCGTCTGCCTTCAGCTCAGGTCATGATCCCAGGGTCCTGGGATCAAGCCCCGCATCAGGCTCCCTGCTCCGCAAAGAACCTGATTCTCCCTCTCCCATTCCTCCTGCTTGTGTTCCCTCTCTTGCTGTCTCTCTCTCTTTGTCAAATAAATAAAATCTTTTAAAATAAAAAAAAGATGTTAATACTACATAAATTCATTTATATGAAATGCTAGAGAAAAAAAAATGAAATGGCAGAAATCGGAGCAGTGGTTGCCTGCGAGCAAAGATCACAGGAGGGGAACACTGTAGAGGTACATGAGGAAACTTTTTAGGGTGATTTTGGTGGTGATTACAGAACTCTATATCATTAACAAAATTCAGACAACTGTGCATTTAAAATGGGTAAATTTTAATGTGTGTAAACTATATATCAATTAATCTGAGATAGATAGATGATAGATAAATAGATAGATAGATTGATAGAGATAATGATAGAGGTAACCAGCAGCAGTACCCCACAAAATGATATTCTGATCTCTATAACTTAGCTGTTTTAGTGGTCTACCCAAATTTGAAAACTTTTGCCAGCACTCGCCTTGTAATCCACCATGGCACCTAGTTCGTATATCCAGCTGTTTGGTTCATGTCCATTATCTATCAGGTGGACACAACATGGCAAAATGCAACTTTTCAAGGGTATCTAATTGTATTCATTTAGGATTCAAGGGATGTCTGCAAAAGTATCCTCAACTGAGAGTTTTAAAATGAACAAGTACTTCCTAAAGCAGTTCTGCAATTTCTCACTTTCATTGTGAGTCCTACTGAACATAATAATCATTTTATTATTCTAGTACCTTTGTTGGCACAATACAAAATATAATACTTTCCATAGATGGGCCCCAAATGTACATCTGGTTTCTTTCTTTTTCTTGTTTTGTTTTTTAAGTCTTTGATGAAGTTTGGAACTTCTGACTCATAGACCCTTTACAAAGGCTGACTCTTTTTCCCCTCCATTTTTGTGAGGATTAAAAATGGTTTATTCTTTATATGCATATTTCCATTTACTATATTTTAAGTGATTTGTCTAATATTTTGACAGCTATTCTAGCAATGTATTTTTTAACTTACCCTAGAATCTTCTGAGAAAAATAAAGAAAATTCAAATTTGCTCTGCTTTCTTACTGACTTCTTTCAGTATTCAGTAAATATAACTATATGATAAATAAATACTAAGTTACAATTATTAGCAAAAACCTTAAAAATACAAATATAAGAAGAAGGTAAAAGCGCAAAATTGCTAGCAGCATATACCATACGCAAGAATGAATACATAATCCAATTATCACTAATTATAAGACATACCATGATAAAGTTGAAAAAGAAAATGTTGATTTCAGTTCTCAAGAAGCTTACAATCTCAGCGTTGAGACAAAACATAACTGTATAAAATATTTAGTCAATATTTAGTATAATATTTTATTTTATATTACATGATTTGAATTTACATTATATGCACATATCTGGGGGGAAAATGTTTCACCTTTCCCAGAACTTACTTGAAACAAATTACTCTTCATTTTTTTTCCATCTAGACCCATCTACTGAAACTGGCATAGAAAAAAATATGTATAGAAAGTTTTACTAAAAGAATTATCTTGTGATACAAGAAAAAAATATATGAGAGGTAATATGAGTAACAGTGAAGCTTCTTTTTAAAGTGATTCCTTTCAAATTTAAGGGAAAAAAAGTTTTTATTTTCTCAAAATTAGTTGAAAATTCTATGATGTTTTGTGTGAATATAATGAATATATTCTTTTTTAAAGAATATATTTGATATATAACATGATATATATTTGATATATAACATGATATATAACATATAACATGGAAATTTAAGGTGTACAACATGTTAATTTGTGTATTCATATATCATAATATCACAGCATTGTTGAGATAAGTGGGCCCTCTGTCACATTACATACTCATCCTTTCTTTAAGTGGGTAAAACAATTAGTTTATTATCAAGGTTGTTGATCATACTACAATACTGCTGTCTATATTAACCATGTTGTGCATTAGATCTCTAAGGCCTATTTACTACTCCTTGTAAGCTTGTACCTTTAAACAAATTTGTTCTATGCCCATCATAATAACCATTTTAGTCTCTTTTTTTATGAATTTGGCACTTTTAGATTCCACAGAAAGTGATACATAGAGTACTTGTGTTTCTCTGTCTGACTTATCTCACTTAACATAACGTGCTCAAGTTTCATCCATGTTGTTACATATGAGAGGATGTCCATGTCCTCCTTTCTCGTGACTGAAATATATATGTGTGTGTGTGTGTGTAGTGTATGTATGTGTGTGTGTATGTATACATATATATACAAATCTTGGCTATTGTGAATAATGCTGCAATAAACATAGAAGTACAGGGATCCCTTTCAAATCCTGTTTTCATTTCCTTTGGATACATACCCAGAAGTGGGACTGCTAGATCATATAGTAGTTCTATTTGTAATTTTTTTAGGAACCTCCATATTTTTTGCATAGTGGATGAACCAATTTACATTCCACCAATAGTGTACATGGCTTCCATGTTCTCCACATCTTTGCCAGTACTTTTCATTTCTTGTCTTCTTCATAATAGCTATTCTTTTTATTTTTTAAGGTTTTATTTATTTATTTATTTATTTGACAGAAAGGGACAGCGAGAAAGGGAACACAGCAGGCGCAATGGGAGAGGGAGAAGCAGGCTTTCTGCTGAGCAGGGAGCCTGTTATGGGCCTCAATCCCAGGACCTTGAGATCATGACCTGAGCCAAAGGCTGAGCCACCCAGGAGCCCCTTGATAATAGCTATTCTAACAGATATGAGGTGAAATCTCATTGTGATTTTGATTTACATTTCTTTGATGGTTAGTGGTGTTTATGTTGCTCAATTATCTAACATTCTAGGCTTCTAGAATGACTCATTAAATAAGTCTGTTTTATTCTCCCCAAAGAATATATAATATGAAAATGCCTACAGTCTGATAGTTCTCACAAATCACTAGTATTGGCTACTTATATGAAATCTCTTTGTTTGCACATGATATAAACAGAAAATTTTAAAAGATCCATAATTGCACAAGATTAGAGGATTTGAAGTTCACTTTTGGGAAAAAATGGATATGAGAAAAGAAGTCAAAATATTAAATGAAATGAAAAATGGAAAGAGAAGTTTGCCTACGATACTGATTCATAATTTTCTGTCTATGTGAATGCCACAACTATAAGAACCTTGAAAGGAGATACTATGTCTTACTCATTTTGCATTCTTACCACTGAACATGGCATCTGGTACCTAATTACCTAATAGGAATGAATAGATAGGTTAATGAATATACTTTTTCTATGTCTCTCTCTCTCTCTCTCTCTCTTCCTCTCTCCCCCCATCCCGCCGACACACACACACTGGACAAAAAAAAATTCAGAACTGAACAGGGAGACATATGGTGGGACTCAGACAAATAAAATGCATTTTGAGTTATCTTTTGTTATGATTTAAGTGTTTGAAAAGTGTTTCATAATTGACCAAAAGCAGCTTTATTTTTGAAGACATAAAGTAAAACATTTAGAAACTAGCAATTTCATGGTTTTATAGAAATTTAATTAAAGGCTGGCCCAGTATGAAAAGGAGTCACATTGACATTTCGTTAAATTCATGTACTAGAATGTTAGCCCTGGAAGAGGTCTGTGCTCCCAAGAGACTGAGCTCTAGGCAGTGGAATGTGTGTGAAAGTGACGTGTGCCCCTTCTGGCCTGGCCCAGCAGCTCCTCTCACATGTGTGCATTCTGCTCTTTGGAGCAATTCTCAGAGCTCTTTCACTCTCCTGGCCAACCAGGCCAGAGTTACTGAAGTGGTTGGAAGTCAGATATCAAAGATGGTAGAGCCTCTGTGAGCCTCAATTACTGAATGATCCCATGAAGAATTTCTGGTCCCACCGACCAATAATACCACCTCAAACTGTTATGTGAATAATAGACTTCTATTGTGTTTGAGCCACACACATTTTGAGTTCATTTGAAAGGGCTCCTGACATTAGCATAATATACCACTCTTCAATTATGCTTTACATATCTGTTTAAAGTTATTCATTCAATTTTCACTTGACAGCACTTTTATTCAGGTACTCAACACTATGGTAATGAAGGACAGCGAAATCAGTAAAACACACTTTTTCTCACCAAAGAATTCTGGAACTGGTTAGAAAAGGAAAAGGCAAACAGATAATACAGGTTATTGCAAAATACAACCTTGTGTCCTATGCAAGCATATAGGAGGAACCATACAACTTGAGAGCCAGGGAGGTGACAGATCAAGGAAAGCTTCCTAGAGCAGGTGATATTTCAGCTACATTTTGAAGGATCAGTAAAAGTTAATCAAGTGAAGAAAGAGGGGAGGGGTGTTTTGGGTCCAAGGTTTCAATCAGTTTGGGGCATAATGGGTTTGGGGAGCTGTCAGTCATTATGAAGGCCCTGGGCATGTGGTGTGGACAGAAGAATGAATCTGTGAAGTGGGAGAGAAGGAAACATGCAGTTATGGAAGAGGGCACCCAAAGCAGCTGCAGCAGCTATGGTTTGGGCCTAAAACAGCAAAATGCAAGTAGCTATAGTCCTCCTGAGAGTCATTTGGTACTGACTATAAATAGGTTACATTGAGCAAGGAAGGTTCCAATATGTGACCAAATGTTTTGAAGTATTTAACACATAATTTCCATATACCTTCTTATCAAGGCAGAAATATAGCAAACAATATAAAGGTTATCTGCAAAAGTCAGCTTAGTTTTTGTGTAGCTTTTTTTTTTTCTTTAACCTTTGGATAACATAGCAGAGCAAACTATTTTGATTTGTGCCTTCATCTGTGCAAAGAAGGAAGTAAAATAAATAAGAAAGAATTTTGCCACTGAGTTGTTTTCATTGGCAGGTTTATGGATGCAAACAAATCAATGTTAAGAACATTTGGTTAGCATATGCAGTGAAAAGTGAATACAATAGCATTTTATACTTAGACGAATTAGATATGTTTACTCCACTTCAATTACCTGGTACCCAGAAGATAACATACACAGAACACAAACACATGAAATACCTACAGGGAGGAGGGGAAAAAAACAGGATGCTGATTTAGAAGAAAGAAAATCAAGTTCCCCTAATCTCTCATGCACATCACTGATAATTCCATAGTTGCTGGGGGTCCAGGATAAGCCTATACTGAAGTGAGACTGTTAGTTGACTTTTCGCTAGCCTATCATCCCTAAAAACTTCCAGTGTTGTTGGTGATTTTTAAAGTTTTTAAAGAATCTGCTATTGCTGCTATCATTTGTCTTTAGTATTGACCTTTGTTTCCATATTCTCTGCCTCTGCTTCAATACCTAGTGAGTTTACTTTGGAAACAGAATGACAGACAGCCATCACCACCAGCAGGGCTTCTTGAAATTGATGCAACAGAGAGAGAGGCTTTGTCCAAGAGTTAATAAAGACCACATTTAATTAAAACAAGAAAAAAAGAAAGAAAGGAAGAAAAGAAATCTCATTTCCTATTGCAAACTTTAGAAGAGCATTCAGAATTGCTTGCCTGAATAGAGTTGGTTTTAGAAAAGAATAAAAACAAAGTATAACTGGAGATACCTATTTATAACAAAACAACCTGCCAAGAGACCCTTCCAAGTTCATTAGATGGAAAGCTGCCCTTCATTCTTGGAGATGAAACATGTGGTCTTCTCTAAGGGACAGCTGTAACCCACATGTACTTTGCTAATCACGCATAGCCTTGAAAAGAATCTGAATCCTTTTCCTTAATTTTGTCATGGCTTTTTGGCCACCACCTGCTGTGTTCCTGAGGCTCACCCCAGGAATTCTGTGGCCCCATTTCTTTCCTTAATAAACTTTTTTCTCAAGCCCAGAGATTAAAGAGCCTCTTTCCTGAGTATATGCAGAGCAGGTGGTGGGGGGCTCTGCAGCTGCCTCAGGGGCTACACTTCAAGTCTGAAATGACAAAATGAAAGCAGCTGTGGACCTCTTAGAGGTCTTTTGGCACAGAGTACAAACAGGTCACCCTGGGAAGTGAAAGCTCTCATTAGGTTAAAATGCTCTGTGTTTGGCATTTGATGATCACACACGTTCCCCACACTGTTCTGCTGTGAAGTATTTTTTTAAAAAACAATTCACAGTTCACAGGCAGAAAAGCAAGAAGAAAAACAAAACTTCCCATTAGTAACACTGAGCTTCCAAAAATCAACCATTTGGATCACAGGAAAAACTGCAATGTTTCATCTTATTTTACCCGGCTGGATGTCTTGATGCCAGGAAGACATGGTCAATAATCCTAGGTAAAATGGAAATCCACGGATAGCTTTGGGACTGCCATTCCTCTGTCTAACAATGACCTAAATATACATGAGGGAGAGAAATCAGATTTCCGGGTTAAAAAAAACAATAAACAAAAACAAAAAAAGCCAAAAGAAGAAGGAAGAGGAAGAGAAGAGGGGAAGAAAACCTCAAATACTTGAAGTTAAAATTAAATTAAACTGTCATGCTATACATTAGAAAAGTTTTCAAAGTATAGTCCCTGGACCAGCAACACCTAGGAACATGTGAGAAACGTTCATCTTCAGGCTTCACCCCAGACCACTGAATCAGAAATCCTGGCCAGGGGACCCTGCATTTTAACACAACTTCCAGGTGACTCTGACACACTCTAAACTTTAAGAGCTACAACCAAATTGTAAGTTTTAATAACTAGTACTAATACCACTACTCTAGCTAAAACAGGCTGGATTTAATTAATGGGTGTTAGGTGACTGATAAGCACGTTGTCTGAATGGGATAAAAAATAATGACTCATCGAACACTACATCAAAAACTAATGATGTACTTCTATGTTGGCTAATTGAACACAATAATAAAAATTTTTAAAAATTCAGAAATGTAAAGAAGATATAATAAAATGTTATTTTACTTTGAGTTATGTTATTTAAATTTACATTTGTAAATAACAAAGTCTTTTGAACTTGCTAGAACAGAGGCATGTGGAGAGAGGAGATGGACACTGACTTCCCAAGAGCTTGAATGCCAGGGTCACCTGGTGCCTTTTTTCTAAGCTAGACGTGTCTTTCCTTTCTACTCATTGAAAATTCCTGCTCATAGTGAGCCAGTGGACTAACTGGAGTATTTTTATTTTTTTTAATATTTTATTTATTTATTTGATGGAGAGAGAGCAGGAAAGCACAAGGAAGAGAAGCAGCAGAAGGAGAGGGAGAAGCAGGCTGTTGGCTGAGCAGGGAGCCTGACTTGGGTCTTGATCTCTGGACCCTGGGCTCATGTCCTAAGCCAAAGGCAGACCCTGACCCAACTGTACCACTCAGGCACCCCGACTGGAGTACCTTTTATATCTTTCAGAAGAATTGGGGTAGAAAAAATGCCAAAAAAACACTAGATTCAAATATAACTCCAATGATAATAAAGAAAAATAGCTGCAAATTATTTCATGCCTCTTTATACCAGCACTGCACTGAGAACTTTCAATTTTTTCGTTTTAATCCCCACAACAACCCCCTAAACTGAGCATTATCCTCATCACAAGTTAGTAAACTATGATGTGGAGATGTTAAGTAAATTACATAAGGCTCCACACTTAAAGCTGGTATGGTTTGGATGTTTGAGGTCCAGCCCAGAGCCCATTTCTTTTTCTCAGAAAGACTGTTGGGATTTGGTAGAGCACTTATGTCTGGGACATAGAATTGGTCATCACTGATATATAGTAAATAGGTGAAAATTTTCCAAAAACACAAAGATTCCTCCTAAGAAGAGATGAGAACTAGGGACAGATGTCTAGGGAAATGACAACATTTAAGGGACAAGTTTTGGGTGACCAACCTTGGTTTGCTTGGGACTAAGGGGTTTCCTGGGATAGGGGACTTTTGGTGCTAAATGTGGGATAGTTCCCAGAAAAAAAAAAAAAAAAAAAGAATGACTAGTTACCCTATAAGTGGTGAAATAAGAGCCAGCAAAAGAGAATGGGGAGCAAATAGAGTCAAAGCATGGAGCATGAAGTCATAGAGATTGAGTAGGTCTAGAATATTCAGAAGTAAGTTCTCAGTTTCAAAAGAAGTCAAGCATAAGAAGATGGAAAAAGGAGAGTATTTCCACCAGGCAATGGTGGTCAAAGCCAATTTGTAAGCCTAAAGAAGAAATGGTTGACAAAGAACAGGTGGATGATGAAGAAGTCGCAAATTACAGAAAAGAAACAGATATTAGGGGTGTCTGAGTGGTGCAGTCAGTTAAGCATCCAACTCTTGGTTTTGGCTCAGGTTGTGATCTCAGGGTGGAAATGGAACCCTGCATGGGGCTCCGTGTTCAGCATAGAGTTTGCTTAAGACTCTTTCTCTCACTCTGCCCCTACCCCCACCATGTTCTCTCACTCTGTTTCTTTCTCTAAAATAAACAAATAAAATCTTTTTTTTTTAAAGAAATATCAATTCAAGAGAAAGGCAGGGTTAGAGAAAGACTACAGTGTATATTAAGAAGAATAGTGTAGACATAAGCACATTTTTTTTTTAAGACTTTATTTATTTATTTGACAGACAGAGATCACAAGTAGGCAGAGAGGCAGGCAGAGAGAGTGAGAGGAGGAAGCAGGCTCCCCGCTAAGCCAAGAGCCCGATGTGGGGCTCGATCCCAGGACCCTGGGATCATGACCTGAGCTGAAGGCAGAGGCTTTAACTCACTGAGCCACCCAGGTGCCCCCATAAGCACATTTTTAAACTGAGAAGAGAGAAAGTAAGAGACTGGCTAACTATATTGGAGATGAAAATTCATGGCTAGAGTGACATACCACAAGAGATAAACATGGAAGCTACCATGTTTTATAAAAGTTACCATCTTTTGGGGTGCGTGGGTGGCTCAGTGGGTTAAAGCTTCTGCCTTCAGCTCAGGTCATGATCCCAGGGTCCTCCGATCAAGCCCCGCATCGGGCCCTCTGCTCAGTGGGAAGCCTGCTTCCTCCTCTCTCTCTGCCTGCCTCTCTGCCTACTTGTGATCTCTCTCTCTGTCAAATGAATAAATAAAATCTTTAAAAAAAAAAATAGTTACCATCTTTTATAAGAAGATGCAATATGTACCAAATAGAATCTGGGTGTTTTTTTTTAATTAACAGAGGGTGTCTGTTATGGACCAGGCTCTATGACCAGTACATTCACTTATGCTGTCACATGAAACCTCTGCTGAAGGAGTCAAACAGTATCAAGAGAAATTTTTTGATGGCAGCATCTAAAATTAAATATATGTTTTCTTGAGAAATACAAAAAAGTAGATCAGACAAATTTACTACACTAGATACATTCACACTTCAAATGGTTTACTTAACATTAATTAACAAAATTCTCTCTGAATGTTGCCATGTTTATATAAATAATCATAAATCTAGTTATTATGAGATTACGAAGTGCAATTTGCCCTTCCTATTCACTGTTGGATGTCTAGAAGATGTCATCCTATTTGTAAATATTAGGATCCATTTCTTTTTAATCTACTTCAGTTTAAAGCTAAACAGATGCAGGAAAGTTGACCTCAAAAATTTAACCCATAGACTTCTAGTTTTCACACACTGCAGATAAAGAAAGAAAAAAAAAACCCTTATATTTTAAAAAAAAGTCTTTGTCTTTACATAAAATTATCTGTTCAAGTGGATTATGCCATCCAACTTTAGTTTATGCTCTATAGCTAAGTAAAATATGAAATTATTTTATCTATATAAAATAGTGGATATAACTTTTGGACAATGTCTTAGAGCTATGAATTATCTACAAATGCTCAACAAAATTGAACTAAAATAGAAAGATTCATAAAGTAGACAAATAACTCAGTGTAACTTATGTCACAGAGCAGGCGCTAAGCAAAGGTTAATTCCCCTTGACTTAGAGATGTACAGACAGTTTAAGAAGCTTTTCTTATATTGACTCAATGATTTATTTAATTTTTGTTCCCAAAATCATCAAAAAGTTAGTTCATTTTACATAAAAAGAAGTCTACACCAATTTTTTTCTGGAGGCTTTTTTTCCCTTTATATATATATTTGTACATCAATATACTTCATTCTGCCAAATCAATATTTTCAAATATTTTAGATTGTCCTACTGGTCAATGTCATCAGTTTTGATTTAAAGGCCAAAAAACCACAGGAAATAAATATAATATAAAAATAAATATAATTCCAAATATTTTAGATTGTCCTACTGGTCAATGTCATCAGTTTTGATTTAAAGGCCAAAAAACCACAGGAAATAAATATAATATAATATAATATAAAATAAATATAATAAATAGAATATAAATATAAAAAAATAGTTTGTGTAGATATAAGCATGGTAATAAAGCTTCAGAATAGTTCATACATAATATTTTTTAAATGGCAGTGATAGTGATATCAACATTAAATAATACCTTGAATTATAATAATCATACTGCTATATTAATACCTATTAATAGGTATGATATTATTAACATTTTACATTTTCTTCCTAATATAATGGTTCAAAAGAGCTGAATGTTCAGTACCCGAGAATTTCACAATATTTTAGTCATTAGATTATGCCAAAAATGGAGATTTTAAGACCGCACAGAATTACAAAGTTCAAATTCAAAGGTCAGAGAATCAGCTGATGATTAATTCATCAATAAAGACAAGAATGAATTTGAACTTTATTTTTACACACTAGACCATTTGTTTGGCTGATGAAATGAACTCGACTGATTTAAAATCCTAAAGGAAAAAACTTGACCATTTACCATTTAAATAATAACTACCATGGTACTGGCTCCTACAAAACTCCATCTGTTTTATTTGATAAGGTATACACAACAATATAAAACTATAATTACAGTTAAAACATCATTATTTGTCATTAAAATATCAAATCAGAGAAACTCCTTGGTTCTTGACCTTTCAGCTTTTCTTTTAATGGGTTGAAGTATTCAAGTAAACATTGCAACTGTATAAATACTAAAAAATGTTGCAATAAAAAAACTAAAAACTGTATAAAACTAAAAAATACAACAAATGAAAATAGAATTGTAATTATAATGAGATACTATGTATAGAAAATGCTTTAAAGAGATTACAATCCAGCCATATAAAATATTTTAAAACTTTTATCTTCTAATAATACAATAGATTTCAGCATATTGTTTACTCTCTGTAATCACTTACACTGTCATTTATTCAACAAGAATCATTGATTGTCAGCCACTATGCTAAGTGGATTAAGTGGCCAAGGACCACTGTCAGGAACCCTCTATTAACTGGTAAACCAGAAGATAACGAAATATTGCAACATCTAGAATAAAAAGGCAACCTATTGGAAAAGCCATCTGTGCATATAATTGAGTTCAGTAAAGTCCTCAACTAAGAGAAATTATGGTTAGGAATTTTGCTAAACAAATCTAAAATAAGTATTATAATAAGAAGCATGTGTGTTATATTACACTCTATCCTCCAAATAAGTGTCACAGGACATCAAAGCTGTAAATTTTCATAGGTATTTTTGTTAGGACACTAAATTATTTTAATATTTTGCAACTCCCATCTGTTATAAATCTTAGAAAATATTCACTGGATAATCCTTTGTCATTAATGAAAGAGCTGCCAAAATGGTACTAATTCTCAAACTGGTATTAATTACTGAAATACCATAAAATTTGTATTAAAGAAATGCTTACTTCCCTACCTTTCCCCCAAAATCACAAATAGAAAACCTTAGAAACTAGATAATACATCATTATAGCGGTAGCAAGACTGAAGCGACTAAGGGTTTACATTTCTTTCTTTAATAGGAAGGAGCAGAATTTGAGAACACTATTTTACAGTTTCTACCATAGAAGAAAAGAGCTTTCAGCATCTGATGTGCTGGATTTTTTTCTTTTTTCTCCTTCAACTTGTACCTCCTGCTATTAAAGGGGAGTAAAATACATGATCCCAAAATATGCCACATTGGCAGATGGGTTATTTTGATCTGAAGGCAAATCAAAACCCAGCAGAGTCAAGAAAACTTCTACCTCTCCCTTAACTACCTAAAAGAACATAGATGGGGGCCTGGCTCAGAGAGGGAGCTATTACCAGAGACAACTTTGATCTGAATGTCCTATCTGTCTGACAGGATAAACATCTCATTACCAAACATCTGCTCTTTTTTATTTTTTTAATTAAAGTACGGTTGACACACAATGTTACATTACTTTCAGGTGTATAACATAGTGATTCAAGTCTATACATTATACTAATGCCACCGTAAGTGTAGCTGTCTGTTCCCATACAACACTATTTTAATATTATTGACTATATTCCCTATGCTATACCTTTTATTCCATGACTTTCTCATTTCATAACTGAAAGTCTGTATCCCCCCCTCCCCTTCACCCATTTTGCTCATCCTCCCACCCTTCCCCCTCTGGTAACGATAAGTTTATTCTTTGTATTTATGGGTCTGTTTCTGCTTTTTGTTTATTTGTTTTGTTTTTTAGAATCCACATACTTGTGAAATCATGGTATTTGTCTTTCTCTGTCTGACTTATTTCACTTAGCATGATGTCCTCTAGGTCCATCCACGTTGTCACAAATGGGAAAATATCTGCTCTTTCTTATTGTCCTGTGAATCACCCCCTCCTTTCCTTTGAAGCCCCAGGTTTCTATCCCATTATTTAGCTCAGGATGGCACATAAGTCTCGATTGCCTGACTTGTCCTTGGGTCTTATAATCTCATGAGGATCCTATACATATGTGATTCAATTGTTTTATTCCTGTTAATCTGTCTTATTATCAATTTACCAGTCAAAGAATCTAGAAGGATAAAGAAAAAAATTTCCTCCCCAACACTATTTAGGTATATTTTAAGGCACAAATCAGTTACTCCCCTTTCTCTCTTTTAGTCTTTCCCCAACGATTATATTCTGTCCCTCAGTGACCCATCATGACCTTCCTAAATAACTAGTAGTATAAGATTCAAAAACAATAACCAACTGCTTTACCATTTACCTTACCTACTCATTTTCCTTCTCCTTCACATTCTTGTATGAAAAATGGAAAAAGTCCTAAAAAGTCCCTGCAAGTCTATCACTGGAGGTCAAGACTATTATTTGTATTTGAGCATAATATGAGATGTAAACATTTTTTGCACTTAAATTAGTCAATCGCTGTCAAAAATTTTTAGAGAAATTTTTGAAGGGCTCAGCCTTGGTCTTGAATTGTTCCCACATCAGACAAGCTATCCAGAGTTGGTGAAGGAACCAGGAACCACAGGGTCAGGGAGCACTTGGATTATAATCAATTCATTATTGCTATTTCCTCTTATTATCCCAAGGATGCCAGTGTTTTAAGCTAGTCCCTTTAGCAAAATAAATGCTAAAAGGTTTAGAATATGCTCAACTATGAAGGATCACTGGCCCATCTTCCATTACAGTTTCCACAGTTCTCTGAGGGAGGAAAATCTATTCCTTTGCAGTCTGGCTTAATCAAGTAAGCTGACTACACTTGGGTTCTTAGTGTCACAAATCTTAACTCTTGTATTACTTTGAATTTTTTTATATGCAAACATTTTCCTAAATGCCAGCCATCTCACACTTGGAATCTTTGTCCCCTTTCCTTCCCCATAAACTTCATCACCACCAAGAATTGGGCAATTTTTCTCCTTTCCTTTTCGCATCTCAATTGTCTGGTTGGTTGTACCTTGCCTGACCTCTTAATTGTACTCAACCTCTAAGGACAGATACCTAGACTGTCTTCAGGGGCCCTACATCTACCTGAAAAATTCTTTTATGACTTGTGAGCTCTGCTGGTCTTCAGATTCCCTCAGTTCTATCCTATTCCAACTGTCCCCAACCTTATTTAGGAAATTAGACCTTTATAAACCATATTAACCTGAACTATGTCCTCTAGCTCTCAACTGGTTGGACAACGGAGAGTACGAGATCCATAAAAATGCACTTCTCAGATCTCCAAATGCAGAAGAGGAGTTAACTAACATCCCCAGTTGTTGCATTCTGAAATGCATCACTGCATCTTTGTCAAGGGCACACTTCCCATGGGCTACCTCCAGGCAGTTATTGAGGATAGTAGAGAACCTAAGAGAAGTCCATTCCTACAAGACCTAGGATGTCTCTGATGGATGGGTTTGGCTTGAGGACTTCCTAGTGGCTTTTTTAAAACTTTATTTGAGCTGCATCAGAGTCTGGCATGTCCTACCAAATAGTCCTTCCTCGCCTCTCTTTATAGGGGTTAGAAGGTAGTCTGACTACTCTCACAGCCTCCTCCTGTTCCCTTTCTATTTTCTTGTGTAGGCATTTGCCCCAATAAATCTACTGCATGACTCATTTCATCTTAGCATCTCCTTCTTGGAGGAACCAAACTACTATAGAGGATAAGAAGAAAAGGAGAGTATTCATTTCCCTGAATTCTTCACTGTTGGGTTGGAAGCTCTTACTAAATTAGCACTCTGATAGCTGCAGTTTTTCTGGGTTGTGGCAACCGCTCAATCAACTTGTTTTTTCAGACCTAAGGTGGGTGACAACTCCATTCTGGTTGCAACTCTGGATGCTTCACGATCCCTTGTTAGTTACCTTTAACCTTGTCCATGTTTTTTTCTCCTTACTAAACACTCTTCAATCAATGGTTCTTTCCCAACTTTTATTTTGAAGTATTTTTAAATGTTTAGAAAATAACAAAAAATAATCTAAAAAAGCCCTGTATGCCTTCCATGGGATTTCCCAATGTTGAATATGTTGGTGTTCTGTCTGTGTGTATGCATGTGTGTGTGTAAAAATTTGGTGTGTATTTCCTAAAAACAAAGGTCATGGACATTCTCTTTACATATCCATAAAATAATTATAAAAATAAAGAAAATTTTAACATTAATGCAATATTATTTTTGAACCTATAGACCTTATTCAAATTTTTCCAATTGATCTAATAATGTCTCCTATAGAAAAAAAATTCTGGTTGAGAGTGTATCCAGGAATACACATTGCTGTTGGAGAGAGAGGCAAGATGGTGGAGGAGTGGCAGACTGAAACAAGATCAGATCCCAGGAGTTCAGCTAGATAGGTATCAAACCATTCCAAACACCTACAAACTCAACAGCAGATAGAAGAGAAGAAGAGCAGCAATTCTAGGAACAGAAAATTGACCACTTTCTGAAAGGTAGGATGTGCAGAGAAGTGCGGGGGGAGGGGCCGGCTCCCAATAATTGGCAGAGCAGTGGAGCACAAAATCAGAACTTTTAGAAGCCTACTCCATGGAAGGACATCACTCCAGAAGCTAAACGGGGGTGGAGCCTTCATGGGGACAGTGCGGTCTCAGATCCCGCAGGGTCACAGAAAGATTGGGGGTGTCTAAGTGTGGCAGAGCTTCCAGGCATTAAAGTGGGGAAGTTGGCTGCAGAGATGGAGCCAAAACTGAGCTTTCAGATCAGGGTTACCTTAAGCTGTGATCCAAGGTACAGTCGGTCCACTGCTCTTTGAGCAGGGACCCCACAAGTGTTGGATCTGGGGAGACTCACCTTCCTGCTCTGGGAGGAGCAGCACAGCACAGCAATCTGCTGGGTTTGAAGACTCCAAACAGGGACATGCACCAGAGATAAAAACACTTCTTCACAGGCCAGGTGATCTTGGAGTGTGGCCGGAGACCAGGGAAGACAGGAGTGATTGCCTGCTTTCCTCTGAGGGCGTACTGAGGAGTGGGGCACTGAACTCTCGGCTCCTCTGGGCTGGAGATTGGGACCCCGCCATTTTCATTCCCATCCTCCAAAGCTCTACAGAATGTGCTTGGGGAACAAAAGCTCTGAGAGCAAACCTCAGCAGATTACTTAGCCCAGGCCCTGGCAAGGGTGGTGCAATTCCATCTCAGGCAAAGACACTTGAGAATCATGGCAACAGGTCCCTCCCACAGAAGATTAGCAAGAATATCCAGTGAAGACCAAGGTCATTGATCAAGTAGAACCGTGGAACTCCAGAGCTAGGGGAAAGCAACTCATACCATGCATGACTTTTTCCCCATGTCCTTTAGTCTTGCAAAGTTAAATCTTTTTTAATTTAATTTTTTTCTTATTCTATTTTTAAAATTTTCCTCTGTTCTCTTTTAGCATTTTTGACTAGTTTATCTGAAAAATAACGTTCTAAAAAAAATCTTTTTAAACCTTCATTGTTATAGTCATATTTTATCCCTTCATTGTATTGAACCTTATTTTTGTATACATTTTTTCTTAAAAATTTTGGGATACAATTTCTTCTAGTAGATCAAAAAATACCCTAATCTAGCACATGGCTTTGTTCTAGTACCCAGTCTGAGCACATTCCCTCCTCTTTTTTTTTTTCTTTTTCCAACCAACTTATCTTATCAATTCCTTTTTCAGAATTTTTTTTTAAATTTCATCTTTATAGTCATATTCCATCCCTTCCTCATGTTTACTCTTATTATTGTATATATATAACTTTTCTATCTTTAAAATTTTGAGAGGTAATTTCTTCTAAGAAAAGAATTTCTCTTAGAAGAGAATTTCTCTTAGAAGAAATTACACCCAAAATCAAGTGGGTGGCTCTGTACTATTCACCAGTCTAATATATATATATATTATTTTTCCTCCTCTCATCTCCCCCAGTTTTGGATCTCTTCTGATTTGGTTGGCGTACATTTTTCTGGGGTCTTTGCCATTCTTTTAGTATTTTATTCTCTCGTACATAGATTCTTATCTGGATAAAATGACAAGGCGAAAAAACTCACCACCAAAAAAAATAAGAGGCAGTACCAATGGCTAGAGACCTAATCAATATGGACATTGGTGATATGTCAGAATGAGAGTTCAGAACGATGACTCTTGAGGTGCTAGCTGGTCTCGAAAAAGGCATGGAAGATAAAACAGAAGCCCCTTCAGGAAAAATAAAATACCTTTCTAGAGAAATTTAAAAAACTAAAATATAACCAAGTTGAAATCAAAGAACTATTAATGAGGTGCAATCAAAAATGGAGGCTCTTACTGCTAGGATAAATGAGGCAGAAGAAAGAGTTAGTGATATAGAAGACCAAATGATGGAGAATAAAGAAGCTGAGCAAAAGAGACACAAACAAATACTGGACCATGAAGGGAGAATTTGAGAGATAAGTGATACCATAAGAGAAAAATATTAGAATAATTGGGATTCCAGAAGAAGAAAGTGAAAGAGGGGCAGAAGATATATTGGGATAAATTATAGTAGAGAATTCCCCTAATATGGCAAAGGGAACAAACATCAAAATCCAGGAGACACAGAAAACCCACCTTAAAACCAATAAAAATAGGCTTACATCCCATCATCTAATAGTAAAACTTACAAGTCTTAATGACAAAGAGAAAATACTGAAAGCAACTCAGAACAAGAAGTCTGTAATATACAATGGTAGAAATATTAGACTGGCAGCAGACTTATCTACAAAGACCTGGCAGACCAGAAAGAACTGGCATGATATATTCAGAGGACTAAATGAGAAAAATATGCAGCCAAGAATACTATATCCGGCTAGGCTATCATTGAAAATAGAAGGAAAGATTTAAAAAACTTCCAGGAGAAACAAAAATTAAAAGAATTTGCAAACACCAAACCAGCCCTACAGGAACTACTGAAAGGGGTCCTCTAAGCAAAGAGAGCCTAAAAGTAGTAGACAGAAAAGAACAGAGACAATATACAGTAACAATCACCTTACAGGCAATACAATGGCACAAAATTCACATCTTTCAATAGTTACCCTGAATGTAAATCGGCTAAATGCCCCAATCAAAAGGCACATGGGACAGGAATGGATAAAAAAACAAAACCCATCAATATGCTGTCTACAAGAAACTCATTTTAGACCCAAACACACCTCCAGATTTAAAGTGAGGGGGTGGAAAAAAAAATACCATGCTAATAGACATCAAAAGAGAGCTGGGGTGGCAATCCTTATATCAGATCAATTAGATTTTAAGCCAAAGACTATAATAAGAGATGAGGAAGGACACTATGCCATACTTAAATGATCTGTCCAACAAGAAGATCTAACAATTTTAAATATCTATGCACCTAACATGGGAGCAGCCAACTATATAAACCAATTAATAACAAAATCAAAGAAACACATCGACTATAATAAGATAATAGTAGAAGACTTTAACACCTCCCTCGCTGAAATGGACAGATCATCCAAGCAAAAGATCAACAAGGAAATAAAGGCCTTAAATGAAAAACTGCACCAGATGGACAACACAGATATATTCGAACATTCCATCCCAAAGCAACAGAATACACATTCTTCTCTGGTGCACATGAAACACTTCCAGAATAGATCACATCCTGGGTCACAAATCAAGTTTCAAGTTTTTGGTACCAAAAGATTGGGATCATTCCCTGCATATTTTCAGACCACAATGCTCTGAAGCTAGAACTCAATCACGAGAGGAAAGTTGGAAAGAACTCAAATACGTGGAGGCTAAAAAGTACCCTACTAAAGAATGAATGGATCAGTGAGGAAATTAAAGAAGAATTGAAAAAATTCATGAAAACATATGAAAATGAAAAGAGAACTATTCAAAATCTGTGGGATACAGCAAAGGCGATCCTGAGAGGAAAGTGTATAGCAATACAAGCCTTTCTCAAGAAACAAGAAAGGTCTGAAATACACAACCTAACCCTACAACTAAAGGAGCTGGAGAAAGAACAGCAAACAAAGCCTAAACCCAGCAGGAGAAGAGAAATAATAAAAATGAGAGCAGATATCAATGAAATAGAAACTAAAAGAACAGTAGAACAAATTAGTGAAATTAGGAGCTGGTTCTTTGAAAGGATTAGTAAGATTGATAAACCCCTGGTCAGACTTACCAAAAAGAAAAGAGAAAGGACCCAAATAAATAAAATCATGAATGAAAGAGGAGAGGTCACAACCAACACCAAAGAAATACAAACCATTATAAGAACATATTATGAGCAACACTAGGCTAGCAAATTTGACAATCTGGAAGAAATGGATGCATTCCTAGAGACATATAAATTACCAAAACTGAACAAGGAAGAAATAGAAAACTTGAACAGACCCATAACTAGTAAGGAGATTGAAGCAGTCATCAAAAATCTCCCAAAAAGAAGAGCTCAGGGCCAGACGGCTTCCCAGGAGAATTCTACCAAGCATTTAAAGAAGAATTAATACCTATTCTCCTGAAATTGTTCCAAAAAATAGAAATGGAAGGAAAACTTCCAAACTCATTTTTAAAAAGATTTTATTTATTTATTTGACAGAGAGAGAGATCACAAGTAGTCAGAGAGGCAGGAAGAGAGGGAGCGGCAAGCAGGCTCCCTGTTGAGCAGAGAGCCTGATGCGGAGCTTCATCCCAGGACCCCGAGATCATGACCCGAGCCAAAGGCAGAGGCTTAAACCACTGAGCCACCCAGGCGCCCCTTCCAAACTCATTTTATGAGGCCAGCATTACTTTGATCCCAAAACCAGACAAGGATCCCATCAAAAAAGAGAATTACAGACCAATATCCTTGATGAACACAGATGCAAAAATTCTCACAAAAATACTAGCCAATAGGATCCAACAGTACATTAAAAGGATTATTCACCACGACCAAGTGGGATTTATTCCTGCGTGGCAAGATTGGTTCAACATCCACAAATCAATCAATGTGATACAACACATTAAGAAAGAACAAGAACCATATGATACTCTCAATAGATGCTGAAAAAGCATTTGACAAAGTACAGCATCCTTTCTTGATCAGAACTCTCCAAAGTATAGGGATAAAGGGTACATACCTCAATATCATCAAAGCCATCTATGAAAACCCACAGCAAATATCATTCTCAACAGGGAAAAACTGAGAGCTTTTCCCCTAAGGTCAGGAACATGGCAGGGATGTCCATTATCACCGCTGTCATTCAACATAGTACTAGAAGTCCGAGCCTCAGCAATGAGACAACAAAAAGAAATTAAAGGCATCCAAAATGGCAAAGAAGTCAAAATATCACTCTTTGCAGAATATATGATATTTTATGTGGAAAATCTGAAAGACTCCATTTCAAAACTGCTAAAATTCATACACAGGAATTCAATAAAGTGTCAAGATATAAAATCAATGCACAGAAGTCAGTTTATATCTATATACCAACAGCAAGACAGAAGAAAAAGAAATTAAGGAGTCAATCCCATTTACAATTGCACCCAAAACCATAAGATACCTAGAAATAAACCTTACCAAAGAGGCAAAGAATCTGTACTCAGAAAACTACAAAGTATTCATGAAAGAAATTGAGGAAGACACAAAGAAATGGAAAAATGCCCCATGCTCATGGATTGGAAGAACAAATACTGTGAAAATGTCTATGCTACCTAATGCAATCCCTATCAAAATACCATCAATTTTTTTAAAGAAATGGAACAAATAATCCTAAAATTTATATGGAACCAGAAAAGACCTCGAATAGCTGGAGGAATGTTGAAGAAGAATGCCAAAGTTGGTGGCATCACAATTCCAGACTTCAAGCTATATTACAAAGCTGTCATCATCAAGACAATATGGTACTGGCACAAAAACAGACACATAGATCAATGGAACACAATAGAGAGCCCAGAAATGGAACCTCAACTCTATGGTCAACTAAATTTTGACAAAGCAGGAAAGAATGTCCAATGGAAAAAAGACAGTCTCCTCAACAAATGGTGTTGGGAAACTGGACAGCCACCTGCAGAAGAATGAAACGGGACTATTTCCTTACACCACACACAAAAATGGACTCAAAATGGATGAAAGACTTCAATCTGAGACAGGAATCCATCCAAATTCTTGAGAAGAACACAGGCAGCAACCTCTTCTACCTCAGCTGCAGCAACTTCTTCCTAGAAGCATCACCAAAGGCAAGGGAAGAAAGGGCAAAAAAGAACTATTGGGACTTCATCAAGATCAAAAGCTTCTGCACAGCAAAGAAACAGTCAAGGAAACCAAAAGGCAACTGACAAAATGGGAGAAGATAGTGCAAGTGACATGTCAGATAAGGGCTAGTATCCAAAATCTACAAAGAACTTATCAAACTCAACACCCAAAGAACAAATAAGCTAATCAAGAAATGGGCAGAGGACATGAACAGACATTTGTGCAAAGAAGACATCCAGATGGCCAACAGACATATGAAAAAGTCCTCCACATCACTGGTCATCAGGGAAATACAAATCAAAACCACAATGAGACAGCTGGTGTATTCTGGATTTTTCAATTTTTTTGAGGGAGGCTTGGATGGCTATGAATTTCCCCCTTAGGACCGCCTTTGCTGTATCCCATAGGTTTTGGAGTGAAGTGTCTTCATTCTCATTGGTTTCCATAAATTGTTTAAGTTCTTCTTTGATCTCCTGGTTGATCCAAGCATTCTTAAGCAAGGTGGTCTTTAGCTTCCAGGTATTTGAGTTCCTTCTGAACTTTTCCTTGTGATTGAGCTCCAGTTTCAAAGCATTGTGATCTGAGAATATGCAGGGAATAATCTCAGTCTTTTGGTATCGGTTGAGCCCTGATTTGTGACCCAGTATGTGGTCTATTCTGGAGAAGTTTCCATGTGCACTTGAGAAGAATGAGTATTCTGTTGTTTTAGGGTGGAATGTTCTGTATATATCTATGAGGTCCATCTGGTCCAATGTGTCATTCAATGCTCTTATTTCTTTATTGATTTTCTGCTTCGATGATCTGTCTATTTCTGAGAGAGGCGTGTTAAGATCTCCTACTATTAATGTATTCATATCAATATGACTCTTTATCTTGATTAATAGTTTTCTTATGTAATTGGCTGCTCCCATATTGGGGGCATAGATATTTACAATTGTTAGATCATCTTGGTGGATAGTCCCTTTAAGAATGATGTAGTGTCCTTCTGTATCTCTGACTACCGTCTTTAGTTTAAAATCTAATTTATCTGATATGAGAATCGCTACCCCGGCCTTCTTTTGAGGCCCATTGGCGTGAAAGATGCTTCTCCATCCCTTCACTTTCAGTCTGGGTGTATCTTTAGGTTCAAAATGGGTCTCTTGTAGACAACATATGGATGGGTCCTGTCGTTTTATCCAATCTGCAACCCTGTGTCGTTTTATGGGTGCATTTAGGCCATTCACATTGAGAGTGATTATTGAGAGATACGTTTTTATTGACATTGTGTTATCTTTGAAGTCTTTCTTTCTGTCGATTGTCTCTATATTTCTGTTCAATGCTATTCTTAAGATTTTTCCTCTTTTATAGAACCCCCCTTAATATTTCCTGCACCAAGACAGCATGGTACTGGCATAAAAACAGACACATGGACCAGTGGAACAGAGTAGAGAGCCCAGATATGGACCCTCAACTCTATGGTCAAAGAATCTTTGACAAAACAGGAAAAAATATCCAGTGGAAAAAAGACAGTCTCTTCAATAAATGGTGCTGGGAAAACTGGACAGCTATATGTAGAAGAATGAAACTTGACCATTCTCTTACACCGTACACAAAGATAAACTCGAAATGGATAAAAGACCTCAACGTGAGACAGGAATCCATCAGAATCCTCGAGGAGAACATAGGGAGTAACCTCTTTGATATCAGCCACAGCAACTTCTTTCAAGATATGTCTCCAAAGGCAAAGGAAACAAAGGCAAAGATGAACTTTTGGGACTTCATCAAGATCAAAAGCTTCTGCATAGCAAAAGAAACAGTCATCAAAACAAAGAGGCAACCCACGGAATGGGAGAAGATATTTGCAAATGACAGTACAGATAAAAGGTTGATATCCAGGATCTATAAAGAACTCCTCAAACTCAACACACACAAAACAGATAATAATATTAAAAAATGGGCAGAAGATATGAACAGACACTTCTCCAATGAAGACATACAAATGGCTACCAGACACATGAAAAAATGTTCATCATCACTAGCCATCAGGGAGATTCAAATCAAAACCACATTGAGATACCACCTTACACCAGTTAGAATGGCCAAAATTAGCAAGACAGGAAACAACGTGTGTTGGAGAGGATGTGGAGAAAGGGGAACACTCTTACACTGTTGGTGGGAATGCAAGTTGGTGCAGCCACTTTGGAGAACAGTGTGGAGATTCCTCAGGAAATTAAAAATAGATCTTCCCTATGACCCTGCAATTGCACTGCTGGGTATTTACCCCAAAGATACAGATGTAGTGAAAAGAAGGGCCATCTGTACCCCAATGTTTATAGCAGCAATGGCCACGGTCGCCAAACTGTGGAAAGAACCAAGATGCCCTTCAACGGATGAATGGATAAGGAAGATGTGGTCCATATACACTATGGAGTATTATGCCTCCATCAGAAAGGACGAATACCCAACTTTTGTAGCAACATGGACAGGACTGGAAGAGATTATGCTGAGTGAAATAAGTCAAACAGAGAAAGTCAAGTATCATATGGTTTCACTTATCGGTGGAGCATAACAAATAATATAGAGGACAAGGGTAGATGGAGAGGAGAAGGGAGTTGAGGGAAATTGGAAGGGGAGGTGAACCATGAGAGACTATGGACTCTGAAAAACAACCTGAGGGTTTTGAAGGGGCGGGGTGGGAGGGTGGGGGAACCAGGTGGTGGGTATTAGGGAGGGCACAGATTGCATGGAGCACTGGGTGTGGTGAAAAAACATGAATACTGTTACGCTGAAAATAAATAAAAAACTTAATTAAAAAAAAAAAAACCACAATGAGATACCAACTGACACCAGTCAGAATGGCTAAATTAATAAGTCAGGAAACAACAGATGTTGGTAAGGATGCAGAGAAAGGGGAACCCTCCTATACTGTTGGTGGCAATGCAAGCTGGTAAAGCCACTCTGGAAAACAACATAGAAGTTCCTCAGAAAATTGAAAATAGAGCTACCCTATGACCCCGAAATCTCAGGTAAATTTGGGGGTAAATACCCATATTTACCCTAAAGATACAAATGTAAGTGATCCAAAGGGGCACATGCACCCAAATGTTTATAGCAACAATGTCCACAATAGCCAAACTATGGAAAGAACCTAGATATCCATCAACAGATGAATGGATAAAGAAGATGTGGTGTATATATATATACAATGGAATACTATGAAGCCATCAAAAGAAATGAAATCTTACCATTTGCAACGACATGGATGGAACTAGAGGGTATTATGCTGAGTGAAATAAGTCAACCAGAGAAAGAAAATGATCATATGATCTCCCTGATATGAGGAAGTTGAGAGGCAGAGTGGGGGGAGGGGCGGTTGGTAAGGGAAGGAAAAAATGAAACAAGGTGGGATCGGGAGGCAGACAAACCATAAGAGACTCTTAATCTTACAAAACAGACTGAGGATTGGAGCGCATGGGTGGCTCAGTGGGTTGGGCCTCTGCCTTCAGCTCAGGTCATGATCTCCGCATCCTGGGATTGAGCCCTGCATTGGGCATTCTGCTCAGCAGAGAGCCTGCTTCCCCACCTCTCTCTCTGCCTGCCTCTCTGCCTACTTGTGATTTCTGTCTGTCAAATAAATTAATAAAGTCTTAAAAAAAAAAACAGACTGAGGGTTGCTGGGGGGAGGAGGAGTGTGAGAGGGTGGTTGGGTTATGTACATTGGGGATGATATGTGATATGATGAGTGCTGTGAAGTGTATAAGCCTGACGATTCACAGACTTGTACCCCTAGGGCAAATACATTATATGTTAATGAAAATAATTTTTATAGAGGAATACCCATTGCATAATCACCTTTTATACACAGTATCTATTCTCTTCCAGAACCCTAAAGTCTTAATTATTACCACAACAGGCTCAAAGAATCAAAACCTCAAAATTGGATTCTAGATCAGTTTACTTACATGTTTACTGGGCATATGGATAACCTTCCTACATGGTGAGGGAGGAGCATAGGACATTAGGAATCTAAGGCATGAAATAGCCTCATGATGACTCAAATTATCAGTGGCAGCATGGAAGAGAATGCAATGAGGAAAGGCACTGAGAAATCAAGTGAATGGAGCATTTGACTGCTATGATGATAATGGCTATTGTAAAATTGGTATCATATGATGGCTTCTCCTGATAATTCTAGAGAACAACATAGGAAAAAAAAATTAAGAGTTACAAATCCACAAAAGGGCATAGGTCTAAAATCAGAAAGCCCATGTAGCAGGTTTAAAGGAGTCCCTTATCTGCATCCACAGAGTGGATATGGCCAAAGATCAAGTACAAAGCCTGAGTATAAGGGTTTAAGAGTTGCAACACTAGATAAATGAGTGACCTTGACAGGTCTCTTATTCCAAGGCAAGGGCATTGCTGGGAAAGAAACAGAACCCTGAGACATGGGATGAAAACACTGGGAAGACAAGATAAGGCTGAGAACTTTGAGTCCACAAATCTCCCTGGACTTTTCTTACCAACAGAAGCAGGTCAGTGCCTTCTGGCAGAGAAAAATCAACATTCTCTGGCTATTACCAGGGGTATCTGACAAATAAGAAAATGCCTATTTCTCTGAGGACCTATCCCCAACAATCCTCATTGTCTCCTGCTGCATATGAAAAGTTAGATCCCTGCATAGCCTAGTCAGAGTAGAATAAGGCCTGGCCCAGACAGAGATAACCTACGCACCCAAAGAACTGCAGGATGTTGGTAATATAAACCAGCAGGAATCTGGGGAGTATGTATAAGTGGATGGATTCTAATATTATATTACAATGGCACAAATAAATAGATTTAAAAAAGCACCCAGGATTTGGGACTTAATATGTGTGGTTAACAATAATAGTCTGATAGTTTGATCATTTAAGCTTAGGCTCAACTGTGGCTTATAATGAGTGAGACTGAAATGCCAGAACTTAAACCCCTGACATTCTGTGGAAGAAGGAATCCAAAATGCTATGGGGATGAGAATGTTTGGCTAGATCAATTTGTGTGCATCTTGCTCAGCCACTTCCTAATCTTAACTCCTGGGAGAGCTCACAGGACACCCTTCACAAGGGCACTCAGGAATGCATTGGTGAGGGAGGCAACAACATTCTTGCAGAGCTCCTCAAAGTCTGTCTCCTGTAGATCATAGATGATGGGGAGGGATGCTGCAAAGGAATCAGGCTCTCTGATTTTAATGGCAATCATGGGATCCTGGCATAGCAGGAGCCAGGTGGGAAGGTCCACTTGCCAGAACCATATCAGGTGCAGATATAGGGCAGTGATCAGAATGCTCTGACCCACAGATATCTGTGGCAATGGCTAATTGATCATGGGGTACCACAGAATAAAATCATGGCAGGTGTGCCTTAATATTTATAAATGGAGAATTCTAGGCCTGGTAGGCAGTAATCTGACTCTAGTCACCCTCATCATAATTCTCAGCCTCTTACCAAGTTGTTAAACTTGTACCACTTCACAGAACTCTTGAATGAGGAGACCAGGTTTCACTGAGAAAAGACCTTACAAATGGGTATAATGTAAATCATCATCCCAGCCAGTGGCCCTCAACCCTGGCTGCAAATGCAACACACCTACAGAACTTCTAAAACATAGTGATGCTTAGGCTCTACCTCCAGACATTCTGACACATGATATATGAAGAATTGAAGAAAACAAAAACTAAAAGTGGCTAATGTTTGAAACAATAGAAATGACATTCAAATGTATCCAAATTAACTAAGATAATACCCACCTAGTAAAATGACTCAACTTTCCTTTTCTTTATAAGGAGCAATTCCAGGACATCTGCTTGGTAGCAGCTTGCAGAAAAAAGAAACATAAAAATATAAATAAAGTCATGAAAACATTTAACCCAACAAAAAGAAGTAAGGAAGAAAGCTAGGAAGAGATTATTGGAATTAATCATACAATTGGTCCCTAAAATTTTGTTTTTGATAACCATGAATAAAATAATAAAGAAATTCTCAAAAAATGGAAAGTGTTTAAAAATCACCAAACACACAGGGCGCCTGGGTGGTTTAGTGGATTAAGCCGCTGCCTTCGGCTCAGGTCATGATCTCAGGGTCCTGAGATGGAGCCCCGCATCGGGCTCTCTGCTCAGCAGGGAGCCTGCTTCCTCCTCTCTCTCTGCCTGACTCTCTGCCTGACTCTCTGCCTACTTGTGATCTCTCTTTCTCTGACAAATAAATAAAATCTTTAAAAAAAAAATCACCAAATACAGAAGATAAAATAAGAAATTTATTAAACTAATAATAAAGTTTAGCTGCTAATTGCTATAAATCATAAACCAAGATTGATATTCTACTTTAGTGATTGCATATAAAATCATAAAAATGCTAATATTTTGGCAAAATAAAAAGTTATTGAAAATATGATCTAAAAAATCAGTATAAGCTGCAAAAATCCATGTTAATCTTTGAAAATTTGTTTATAGACTTTAAAATATACATTCCTGGGCGCCTGGGTGGCTCAGTGGGTTAAGCCTCTGCCTTCGGCTCGGGTCATGATCTCAGGGTCCTGGGATCGAGTCCCGCATCGGGCTCTCTGCTCTGCAGGGAGCTTGCTTCCTCCTCTCTCTCTCTCTCTGCCTGCCTCTCTGCCTACTTGTGATCTCTATCAAATAAATAAATAAAATCTTTAAAAAATAAAATAAATAAAAAATATACATTCCTGAATATTAAAAATATTCACAGTAGAAAAAACTCTAATCCTGTATTTTGGTAAATTGAATATTCTCTACGCTGGTATAAAATAGCTGATTAAAATATTGCAGGAAGGTATTAATATCATTCTACAATTTACATAAACTTTTTTTTTCTTTTCAGCATAACAGTATTCATTGTTTTTGCACAACACCTAGTGCTCCATGCAATAAGTGCCCTCCTTAATACCCACCACCTGGCTCCCCCAACCTCCCACCCCCCGCTCCTTCAAAACCCTCAGGTGGTTTTTCAGAGTCCATAGTTTCTCATGGTTCACCTCCCCTTCCAATTTCCCTCAATTCCCTTCTCCTCTCCATCTCCCCATGCCCTCCATGTTATTTGTTATGCTCCACAAATAAGTGAAACCATATGATAATTGGCTCTCTCTGCTTGACTTATTTCACTCAGTATAATCTCTTCCAGTCCCGTCCATGTTGCTACAAAAGTTGGGTATTCATCCTTTCTGATGGATGCATAATACTCCATAGTAAATATGGACCACATCTTCCTTATCCATTCATCCGTTGAAGGGCATCTTGGTTCTTTCCACAGTTTGGTGACCGTGGCCATTGTTGCTATAAACACTGGGGTACAGATGGCCCTTCTTTTCACTACATCTGTATCTTTGGGGTAAATACCCAGTAGTGCAATTGCAGGGTCATAGGGAAGATCTATTTTTAATTTCTCAAGGAATCTCCATATTTTTCTCCAAAGTGGCTGCACCAACTTGCATTCCCACCAACAGTGTAAGAGGGTTCCCCTTTCTCCACATCCTCTCCAACAGATGATGTTTCCTGTCTTACTAATTTTGGCCATTCTAACTGGTGTAACGTGGTATCTCAATGTGGTTTTGATTTGAATCTCCCTGATGGCTAGTGATGATGAACATTTTTTCATGTGTCTGATAGCCATTTGTATGTCTTCATTGGAGAAGTGTCTGTTCATATCTTCTGCCCATTTTTTGATATGATTATCTGTTTTGTGTGTGTTGAGTTCGAGAAGTTCTTTATAGATCCTGGATATCAACCTTTTGTCTGTACTGTCATTTGCAAATATATTCTCCCATTCCGTGGGTTGCCTCTTCAATTTACATAAACTTTTAAAATAGTTCAGAAGAAACAAAATTTGACTAAAATGAATAGATTTTGTAAATTTTATAAATTGAGTTCCTTTGAATTAATTTTAAACTGATGGATTTTCAGCTTATTGACATGGTACCTGCTGTTCTAAGAGTATAATAAAGAGATTTTATGATCCCTAAACACCTCAATTTTGCCTCAATTCTATGCTGCTTTAGGCTATGTTTACACAGAATCTAAATATCTAAATATGTCAATGAAACAACTGTTCAATACGGCAAAGTATGTGAAATTAATTCTCTGCTAATTTTTTTTATAATATGTAAGAATTCCATAGATCTCATCCAAATGTTCACTTTAAAACAACATTAATTCAATCAAAAGGTATTCCTAGGTTCTGGTGTTACAACTACTAGAAAAAAATGTAAGAATTATGATGAAGAAAAGGAAGAGGAGAAGGGATGAGGTAGGGAGAAGGAGAATTAACACGTGTGCTTTCATAGTACCTATGTTACCAGCATTTGCTTATTTCAGTAATTCAGTGAGGTTTTTAAGGTAGTGATAACCTTATTTTTCAGACAGGGACACTAAAACTGAATGAATGAATTTAACTTCCCAAAGACTATACAGAAAAGAAAAGAAAGAGTTAGAATTTAAAACCAGGCAAGTCAAATAGCATTTCTCTCCAAAACTGTGTTAACACAGATTCTGTTTGGGTAAGGTTTACAATAGGATAGTGGGCATGGCAAGGTTTTGAAGCAAGAGTTTCAAATAGAGTCTTGGAGAATAAACAGTGATTTGACGGTCTCAACTGAGAAGTAGGGTCAAATGCTACTTTTTAACCCTCAATCCTAGTGTATAACTTCTAGTCTAACAACTCTTTTCTTTTCTTTTTCTTTTCTTTTTTTTTGGGGGGGTGGACAGAGAGAGAAAGAGTGCGTGCACCTATGCACAGGAGTTGGGGGAGCGGTCAGTGGGAGAAGGAGAAAGAGTCTTGGGCAGGATCCACACTCATCAAGGAGCCTCACACAGGGTTTGTTTTGGAACACTCTGAGGTCATGATCTGAGTGGTAATCAGGAGTAGGAGGCTTACCTGACTGAGCTACCCAGATGCCCCAAATAACATCTCTTTTTAAATTTTTTTACTTTAAATCAGATTGGGGATTTTAAAAATTTCATCTAAAGCTTCCTGTGGGATCTTGGAATTACAGGGCTTAGGGAAATATTAAACATTTAATGTTCCCTACAATTATTTTTAAATACCATGTTCTATATTAATCCCACTTTTCATAAAACTCCAAAGGGACACCCAACTTCTGAGCACGTATATGAAGAAGTTTAGACTCTAGAGGAGTCATGGCCACGGCTAAGAAGACTGGTTCTGGAGTCAGACTCCTGAGTCAGAACCTCTACTAAAACTATATGGCCAGGGCAGGTAACTCAGCTTCCCTGAGTCTATTTTTCCATCTCCAAATGGATAAATAACAACAGTACCAACATCACAGGTTGTTTTGAGAATTAAATAAATTACCCATATAAACCACTTAATATTTTCTCTGGCACCTAATAAGAGCTCCAGAAGTTTTAGCTGTTAGCTCTGCTCTAAAAGGGAAATGATTTTGCATTTTTATCCAGGAGAATGGATACTGAAATATAATACAACGTAATTCCAAAAAAATATACTGTTAACCAACAGCATGCAATGTTTATACCGTTCCAAAACAAGTAGATAAATCTTCAGTAATACCCATATCACACTGTGCCCCACTCAAACACATGGAGTGTATTACATAAGACTATGTTGGATTATAGGTGTTCTGTTGTATAAGAGCACTTGTGTGTGTGATTATAGACATTCCTTTTCTCTAATCCCATCTGCATTATAGTCTGGACAATGTCATCATTGGCATAGCTCAGAATTTAATCCAGATGGAAGTAAAAACATTTACTAGTCTAGTGGAGGAAACAGCATAAGAAAAACATATTTAGTGTAAGAGATGGAGATAGGAGATTCCTTTGAGACCAAACCAGGTTTGGATACTTTGCAATATAAATTTCACTATTCTTTTCATGTGTTACCTTTTCAGTTATTGCAAAGTATCTCATTCCTAAGCCTAGTAAGGACAGAATTATTAAAAACAAGTAAGTAACAACTCTATGTTATCATCCTATGTCTTCATTGATGGAAGATGAAAGAAAGTGAAGAGTTCCTTAAGAACGTTGCCTTATAGGGACGCCTGGGTGGCTCAGTGGGTTAAGACCTCTGCCTTCAGCTTGGGTCATGATCCCAGGGTCCTGGGACCAAGCCCCACATCGGGTTCTCTGCTCAGCAGAGAGCCTGCTTCCGTCTCTCTCTCTGCCTGCCTCTCTGCCTACTTGTGATTTCTGTCTGTCAAATAAATAAATAAAAAATCTTTAAGAAAAAAAATAAGAATGTTGCCTTATAAAAGCTAAGGCTGGGGTTTTAATAGAAAAGCAACCCATGAGAATTGGTTATCAATAAAAAACAGATCAATATTTAAGAAATGTAAAAATAGTTAAAATATTACTTTATCAGTATCTAAAATCAGTATCAGTATTTATAATTAGTCTTTAGCTGTTTCTTAAGCAATATGATAAACTATTTTTACTTCCTGAGTACATGGAAGAATACATTTTATAGCCCCCTAATAATTAGGAAGGGCCATGAAACTAGCTCTGATTTGTAGGCTATGAGCAAAATTAGTATGCTTCAATCCCAGACCAAAGCATTTAATGCTGGTGCAAAGCTCTCTCTCCCTTCTACTTACCTTCTCTGTGAGTTTGAAAGCTAAAAGATGGTGTAGCCTCCATCAGCCAAGGTCCATATAAAGCAGGACATCCCACCAATCCACAGGGGACTGCAGCATCATTAACTTATGTTAAAGATTTAAGAATCAGGGGCCCCTGGGTGACTCAGTTGGTTAAGCAACTGCCTTCAGCTCAGGTCATGTTCCTGGAGTCCCAGGATTGAGTCCTACATCAGGATCCCTGCTCGGCAGGGAGTCTGCTTCTCCAGCTGACCTTTCTCCACTCATGCTCTCTCTCTCTCTCTCATTCTCATTCTCTCTCTCTCTCTCTCTCAAATAAATAAATAAAATCTTTAAAAAAAAAAGATTTAAGAATCATTACTATATGTCCACAACAGCCAAAATGTGGAAGGAGCCGAGATGCTCTTCAACAGATGAATGGATAAAGAAGATGTGTTACATATATACAATGGCATATTACTCAGCCATCAGAAAGGATAAATACCCACCATTTGCATCAACATGGATGGAACTGGAGGGCATTATGCTAAGTGAAATAAGTCAATCAGAGAAAGACAATTATTATATGGTTTTACTCATATGTGGAACATAAGGAATACTGTGGAGGACCACAAGGGAAGGGAACGGGAAGAAATCAGAGAGGGAGACAAACTATAAGAGACTTTGGTCTCTGAGAAACAAACTAAGGGTTACAGAGGGGAGGGGGTGGGAGAATGAGGTAACTGGGTGATGGGTATTAAGGAGGGCACATGTTGTGATGAGCACTGGATGATATACACAACTAATGAAATCATTGAATGATACATCAAAAACTAATAATGTACTATATGCTGGCTAACTGAACATAATAATAAAAAAGGAATCATTACTATAGTACAACACAAATAATCCTGTGTAATATAAGCAACAATCAATATTTTTCTGCCAGATTCCTGCAATGACTATTAAATCCTTCTCATTTTACAATCAGTGAGAAATGAAACTATCTACACCCATTCAGTATACTGTCTTATAGGACAGTGTCCTGTCGATAATATAACAGTACTCATGGGGTATCTTCATCAACATAACTTTAGTATCCAAGAAGCTTTTGCCCAAATAACTTTATTGTTTATTTCAGAAAGTTTCTGACAATCTGTTTAAATGAACATTAAACTGTTCAACCTTTCAATTGATTCCAACAAATCACTACTTACTCTTCAAGACTCTCTTTGAAATCCTTGCCTCAAAACCTTTCCTTGCCATGCCCATCAGTTTTAGACTATCATATCACAAACCCTACCCAAACAGAATCTATATCAACACAGTTTTGGAGAGAAGCATTATCAATTGAATATGACAAACACATGATGAAACATATTTATTATTCCTGGTCAAGAAGGCTCAGGAATTAGAGGATTCTAGGACATCCAAAAACAGAGAAGGTACAGCCAACAATTCCAGGAATTGGAGGATTCAGGTACATCTCAATACAGACAGAGAAGGTGGGCTAAAGATCTCAGAACTAATCGAAAACCACAAAGGTACAATAGATCTATATTATTTCCTCTAGGCCAGTAGACAGGATGATTATTCTGTGGAAAGTGTGTAAAGTAGGGACTATGTATTTAGAAAACCAGGAAGAGCTGAAGGAAAGTGTGCCTACTAAATTCAGGAGGTTTAATGAAAGTTAACATTGAGAACAGGGAGATGCCTAGTTTCATCTATGCCTCCCACCATTTGACTCCCCTAATGCAAGAACTAGATCTAGACTCTCCAGGAAATGATTAGTAGATTCAAGAGAAAATGCTACAAAGACTGATATTCAATGATCCCACACTAAAATAGCAAAGTTCTGGATCCTATGAATCCTATGAATTTTAGTTCCTCATTCTCAAATATGAGATGATGGAAACTGCCAGATATTTGAGGAAAGTTTCCAATATGAAAGAGTATCCCCCACCAAGGGGGAAAATACTTAAATATTATGGACACTATGCAAAACAGAAGAAAACTTCCAAAAATAACCTCTGAAAGATGAGAAATTATTGCACATATGGGGTAGAAGGGCAGAAAGGACAAGATAAAAACAAGAAAAAAGCTCTTAAAATTACAATGATGATAAAAGAAATTAAAATATTCAATAGTAGGACTGGAAAACCAAGTTAAAATTGTTCCAGAAAGCAGAATTTAAAAACATGAGATTAATAATAGAAAAGAAATGATAAATATAAGCAGCTCACGGCAAGAATCTGACAAACTAGGAAGTGTTGCAAAAGACATAACAGGTAAAACAGAAGGCAAGAAGTTACCAAAGAAATAATAGAAGAAAAATTTTCAGAACTGAAAACTAAGTTTGTTGACTGAAGTGTCAGTAAGTGCTCAGTAGAATGGGTGAACAAAGACCCAGACCAACACACATCGCTATGAAATTCTAAAACACCATGTAAAAGGGTAAGATCCTAATGACTTCTACAGAGGGATTTAAATGTCATATACACGTGGAACATAAGGAATAACACGGAGGACATTGGGAGATGGAGAGAAGTGAGCTGGGGGAAATCGGAGGGGGAGAAAAACCATGAGAGACTGTGGTCTCTGAGAAACAAACTGAGGATTTTGGAGGGGGGTGGGGGATTGCGTGAGCCTGATGGTGGGTATTAAGGAGGGCATGTATTGCATGGAGCACTGGGTGTGGTGCATAAACAATGAATTTTGGAACACTGGGGGAAAAAAAACTAAATTAAATTTAAAATTTTTTTCTAAAAAGGTCATATACAAAATACTGACATTAAGAAAAGTGTGAGACTTCACGGTAGCATCATTGGAGGTTGGAAGACAATGGAAAACAGCCACAAATTTTACTTTAACTCCTGATTATGAAAAATTCAAGCATATATAAAATAGAGATCGCGGTATAAGGGATCTTGATGTAGCTATCACCCAGCTTCAACAACTATTTATGCATGGCCAACCTTATTTCTTTTTTCCCCCACCTATCTCTCCCTCCTTCCTGAATATTTGAATAAAATCTAGGCAACACATACCATTTATAAGTACATTAGTAGATATCAAAAAAAATAACCCTTTTGGGCACCTGGGTAGCTCAGTTAGTTAAGCGTATGCCTTCAGCTCAGGTCATAATCCCAGGGTCCTGGAATTGAGTCCTGCATCGAACTCCCTGCTCAGTGAGGAATCTGCTTCTCCCTCCTCCTCTGCTCGTGCTCTCTCTCTCTCTCTCTCTCAAAAATAAAGAAATAAAATATTTAAAATAAATAAATAAAAACTACCTGCTTTTTTTTTATTTATCCTAAATAGTTATGTAAAATTCTCTACTAAACAAGTCAGTGTTCACATTTCCATGATTATCTTCTAAATGTTCTTTCTTTTTGTTTTTAACAGTTTGAGTCTGGATCTAAGAATGAATCATATAATTGCCATTGTTAGTATGTCTCTTATCTCTTTTAATCAACAGGTTCCCTTTCCATCTCTCTTTTATTCCTTGCAAAATTTTTGTTGAAGAAACTGAGTCATTTTCCTATAAAGTTCACCACTACCTGGATTTTGTTGATTACCTTTCTATGATGTAAGTTAACGTGTTCCTATAGCCCTCTTACCATCAATTTAAGATTAGACAGCTCTCTCTCAGTTTCATCTGCTGTCTTCAGACCTGCACATTAAGCTTTCCAATGAAGACTTGATTGTGACAGTAGTATTCTCCAGTCTGGATCCTCAAATGTTATTGTCTTCCCTTCTTTCTCTTAAATTGCTTCTGATAGCACACCGGTTGTGTAGCTATTAGTGATTTGCTCCTACTTACTCATTTTTGGTACTTTCTGAAATACTACTTTGTAGTAGATATTGTTATTTGCAGTTTAGTTTTTCCATTCTAGTTGTGTGTTTTATGGGAAGATTCAGTGGAATTTAAAAACTATGCCTCCATCTTCAAAAACTTCATGAGCATAATTACATTGATTAATCTCTGTCTGCAAAACTTTGACTAGCAATAAATTTCAATTTAGAAGACTGTATCCATCAACTATCAATCATGTTCAAGTTTAGAATGACATTTTCACATTATCTAAATCTCAAAAAAAAATGTACTGTTTACATAACCTTTCTCAGGAAACTGCTGAAGGATCTGCTTCACTAAAATTAACAAGAAAACAGAAAGAAGAATATGTATAAAGTCTTGAAAACAAGAGCTCTCAGATAGGGTATTAGCAGATGAAGTTCAGGAGGCAAGTCCTAAGATCCTACCAGACCTAAAGAGCAATGGAAATGTGCAGTGGGAAAACTGAAAGCTCCCAGAGGTAATTTTTCAAAGGTAAGGACACTAACAGGTTAGCTAATGTATTCAAGTATTTAAAATAGAATGCTGAAGTTTTTACAATTTTGTTGGAATCTTTGAGAAGCATGGCAGAAACGTCTAAGCGTCCCATAATTTTTATCCTCAGATTTTTACTCATGTGGCTTCTTGAAATTAGAGGAAAATATTTCTTAGTTTCCTCTGCAGCTAAGGGCAGCTGTCTAAACTCCAGTCAGTGAATATAAGTGGGCGTGATGTTTGAAATGCCTGGGAAGTATCCTCAAAGAAAGGAAGTATGCGCTTATGTTTTTTCTTCCTCCCTGCTTCTGGATATGTTGTAGGCAAACAGATGGATCTTGAGTAACTATTTTGAATTGTAAGGTAGAAACCACACGTCAAAGATAGAAGAGCAGTGAGATAAAAAAAGAAGTCTTAAACACTGATAATCATGGTTCTGCCATAAAAGTTCTGAACTGCTCACCTACAGACTCTTTTTCAAGGGATAAATAAACCTCTACCTTATTTAAGCCACTTCTTTATTTTTTCTGTCACTGTAACTGAACCTGGTCCTAAATATCATAGGAAGAAATAAATTCGTAGAAAACTAAGCAAATGAAAATATGAAGCCAGTGTTATCTTCAAAGAAAACAAAAGTTGAATTAAAAAGCAGATGTCTTTAGAATACACCACTTAGCAATAAAATATCATGATAAGAATGTAAACACTGAATATTGATTTAATCAATATTTTATAACTAGAAGGAGATATAAGGTAGTATTAAAAGGTTAACTCTTACATATTTTAATTAGTAGTTGACATACAACACTTAAAATTAATAAATGAGCAAATTATAGTATTTTAAATAGGTAGATAAATACTAGGATAAACTGCTTTCCAAGTTGAAAGTATTCACCAGTGGTCACCTCTAGTAGAGAAACTAGATGTTAGGTTTGGTGAGGGGGCAGCTGTTTTTTGTTATAAACCTTGAAGTACTCTTTGACTTTTAAATTCTGTACATGTATCCCTTTGATAACAATTTAAGGAACTTTTAGTTGCTATATTGGGTCAGGTGGTATATCTGCTTTAGATGCAGCTATATGCATTTTATTTCAGAGTAAATATCATCCTAGTTGATGAGGATAAAGACACAAATATTAATTCATTGCTTAATCTCTGAAATGGCACAGTATCTACAACATAGTTGACTTCATTCAATATTTGTGTTTAACTATCAGGAAGATATTTCCTCTTCTGCCACTTCAGAAAAATACTATCTATAACATCCTTTAAGACTCCACAAAGGAACATGAAATCTTGCCATTTGCAATGACATGGATGGAAGTAGAGGGCATTACGTTGAGTGAAATAAGTCAGTCGGAGAAAGACAACTATCATATGATCTCCGTGATATGAGGAAGTTGAGAGGCAAAGTGGGGAGTATGAGGGGTAGGGAAGGAAAAAAAATGAAACAAGATGGGATCAGGAGGGAAACAAACCATAAGAGACTCTTAATCTCACAAAACAAACTGAGGTTTGCCAGGGGGAGGGAGGTAGGGAGAGGGTGGTTATGTCAGGGACATTGGGGAAGGTAGGTGCTATGGTGAGTGCTGTGAAGTGTGCAAACCTGGCGATTCACAGACCTGTACCCCTGGAGCTAATAATACATTATATGTTAATAAAAAATAAAAAAAAAATTTTTAAAAAGACTCCACAAAGGAAACTGCATACACTTCCCATTGGCTTACGTACTGTCTTCCACACTACTCTGTAAGAAACATGAGGGCTGGGGTCCTGTTTGGTTTCCCAGTTGTATCTTCAGCTCAGTGTATGGCAAATGGTAATTGTTCAGTAAGTATTTAATAATTGAATGAAACCATTTCAGGGCATAATGTCTATTTAACTTGCTATTGTCTTACAATGATCCATTTTACTTTCTCATTGAAACATTTCCTTCCTTACTGATATTCTGAAAGAAATTGTGGGTAGGTTCTGACAAGAAGAGAAGGCATTCCAAAGAGAGGCACCAGCGATATCCAAAACACAGAAATGGAAAAGTGTAGCATTTGATAAAGGGAAAGTCACAGGGGAGGAGCAAGAAATTGATCTCGGTCCAGCCTTGTATATTTTCAACAACCCAAAATGGGAACCTGAAGTTTAAAGACTTTCATTAAATTGCCCAGGGCATGCACCTAGTTTGTGGTAGAAAGATGAATTCCCCAGCCCTCCAGTGTGCACAGAAATAAACTAGTAGTTTTTCATCATACAAATATATATTAAAATAAGTATATTTATACTTATACGCAATTCCACAAAAATGAACTACATAATTAAGCTTTAGATGACTGTGGTAAACTAATGACAGGAAGTTCTTTTTACCTCATTTTATATATGCTTCTTGTTCAAAGAGCTGTGTTACAAACAATCTCTTTCTGAAGCTTATTCAGCATCTAGAACTTCGGACAAAAGGTACCATATATAAAGTCAGCAATAAACAGATCAACAAATCACAGATGTCATGACACGCTCCTGGTGGAATGCTAGATTAAAGAAGAAACCAGTTATTTAGAAATCACAGACCTTGCTTAACAAATGGGAAGTCTGGACCAGTTCTCATGGCTTCAGTGTCCCTTTTCTGACCAGAAGCATGCTATCAATGCACCCTGCCTGAGCCGCAAGCATTCATATTATACTTTTAGGTCTCCCTTATCCACCCTCAGCAATAACACTGTACAAGAGCTGGTGCAATGAAACAGCATGTGCTTTACAGACTCTCTCTAGCACAAACATGACTTAGTGTTTTGTATTCAACAGGTTATTTCCAGGCTCTCAGAACTTTTTAAAAATATAAATCAGTTCCTATAACACATAGCCAGGAATGTAATGATTACTAAGCTTAAACAATGAATCGTGGAACACTGAAACAATTAAATTAAATTTAAAAAAAAAGAATGGGGTTGATATTTTTATAAAGACAGATTCATAAATCTACCTACAACTGACCCAACTCACTAGAAAACTGTGCAAGTTCCTTAATGTTGAGATTCTCAATTTATCACTGTTAAGGATGATACTAATATACCTTGAAAATGAGGTTTTCTGATAGTATTAGCTGTTGATCTGAATTACATTGCTTAAATGCTTTCAGTGAATCTAAAATTATCCCAGACAGGAGCCTACCTGGGTGGCTCAGTCGGTTTAAGCATCTGCCTTCGGCTCAGGTCATGATCCCAGGGTCCCAGGATCCAGCCCCACATCCAGCTCCCTGCTCAGTGGGGAGCCTGCTTCTCCCTCTCTCTCTTCTGCTCCCACTGCTTATGTACTCTCTCACTCTCTGCCAAATAAATAAATTAAATCTTAAAGAAAAAAAAAAAAAAGAGGGTGCCTGGGTGGCTCAGTCAGTTGGGCGTCTGCCCTCGGCTCAGTTCATGATCCCAGGGTTCTGGGATCAAGTCCTGCATTAGGCTCCCTGCTCAGTGGGGAGCCTGCTTCTCCCTCTGCCTCCTCCCCCTGCTTGTGCTCTCTCTCGCTCTCTGACAAATAAATGAATAAAATCTTATTTTAAAAAAAGGAAAAGCCATAGAAATTTTAAGGAGAAAGTTAGAGCTGTAAGGAGTTTGGAGAACTACATTGGGAAGCCAATGTTGTATTTCATTCTTTGTTCAGGCTTTACCCTTTTTGAGAAAATAGGACTCAGGCTATGAAGTCTGAGACCTACTCAAATCCTACTACCAACTAGCCATGTCATTTGAATTATGAGCTCTCTCCACATCTAGGCTCCTCATGTGTAAAAAGAATAATATCTACCTTGTAGGGTTAATGTGATTATTAAAGGAAACAAAATATAAAATGCCTAATTGCATAATTGAGCAGAAGATCAGGTAATCAATGAGTGGTTGCTACTGTCTTGATTCTAGTTCTAACTCATATTAATTATTTGCATGGTTTTCTCTTCAATTTCTTATGAACCTTTTCTCAAACATTTCTAAAGCCCCTGCTCAGTCTCCTTTCTTAGTCTTCATTATGCTATGCTATATGGGTTTACTTAAGGTTGTTCTTATTTTAATAAAAAATATTCCCTTATTTTCACTATATACTTAAAAGGAAATAATCCTTAAAAGTGATAGACTACAATAAATCCCTCCTAAGATTATTATCTTTCTTAGATTTAGTTACAGTAAAATATTCACTTTCTTTTTATGCAAAGATGATCTTGCTGGCAGTAATATCCATGTGGCATGATCTGCAGTCCTTTTCTCAATTATAGTTTCTAGGGATCAGTTTATTTTTAAACTTCAGTAAAATCTATTTAAGCCTTTTTACCATACTAAAAATGTGTTCTGAATCACCGGGATAAGATTCAAATATGGGAGTTTGTGGTTGTTCTGTGTTAATTGTTTGCTTATTTTACTGCCCCTCTCTATATTATGCTTTCTACCCAAAACAAAATAAGATTCAGAATTATAGAAAGTACAGTTCTTTTAAACTATGTTTAGGATCATGAGAAAACAGCTAAGAAGCTTTTGGTTCTCTCTCTATAGACGATTCTCTGCTGTCAATAGCTCAGAATTGCCGGGGAAAAAAGTAGGAGACATAAGCTGCCAACAGCATGACTACACATCATAAGAGTTGCCTTTGGCAGCTGCCCCTCCCAAAAAATCTGGATTCTGGAAGACATTCATTTATAGTTAGCTCTAGAGTCAAAACAGAAGAGAATTTCTCAGTATCAAGAAACAAGAAAAATAGAGACATTGTCCTCAATTTTCAGCTGAATATTTACTACTACATCCAAGATTTGTACTTGCATTAGCAATCCCCACCCTTTGGAAAATAATTAATCAAGTGAGATCCCTGAAGAGGTGTGGAAAGGGATTTATCCCAGAGGCCCAAGGAAGAAGTAGCTTTAATCTGAATGTCTACTTCTTCTACTGAGATAGCGATGTGCTAAGGATGGCTGTGAATGCAAATCATTATATGGGTAGGAGCAGGAGAAGGAAACACAGTTAGAAAGAGGTCCCTGGACAGCTTCTACCACAGAAACGCCACCTGTGTTTGCACACATTTAAAACAAAAGATGTATGAAAGCATTTACTCTGAATAGTGATTGTGATCATAGGATCATATTCATTCCCACGCACTGCTAAAGCCTGCTTTGGCCATGCAATTGGAGCTCTCTCTCTCAACGAGGGAGAGCTGCATAGTTCATTAGTGCCGTTGACCAGTGTGTACTCTCCCATGCTGTCTCAGCCAAGGCAATTCTTCAGTAGACCATGTTTACTGCATATGGCCCTTTCTTTCTGCCACTTATTTTGCAATCTGTAGAACTGTACTGATCTGTAACAGCTGATTAAAAAATGTAGACATGGTAATACCAGGCCAAAGAAGAACATCAAGAATATTAAAATTCCAAGGGCACCTGGGTGGCCCAGTTGGTTAAGCATCTAACTCTTGATTTCAGGTCAATTCATGATCTCAGGGTTGTGAGACTGAACCCCATGTAGAGCTCCATGCTGGGTATGGGGCCTGCTTGGGATGTTCTCTCTCTCTTCCTCTCCCTCTGTCCATTCCCCCACTCAATCACCCCACACCTTGCTCTCACACATGTTCTCTCTCAAAAAAAAAAAAAAAAAAGAATATTAAAATTCCAATTTCAGGGCACCTCGGGCACCTTCAAGAATCTGATAAAGGTAAAGGTCAGAGAATATCTAGCAGCTGGTGGAAATTCTTTGGCATTTAAAGAATCATAAAATGTCACTGGAGCCTGGGTCCTGGATTGAGAACTGCATGAATGTCTGCAGGAAGACAATGAGCAGAGGCTCATCCTGACTCCAGAACATCTAGTACCACATGTACTGGACTGAGAAAAGACCCCACATCACACCTGGCTCAGTGCTACTCCATTCCCAGGAAAGCATCCCCTCACTTCTCTTACTCTCCCTATGATTGTCCCCTCCACACACAGAGAACCCTAAACTAGGAGGTTTACCTCTAACATCTGACACTACATCACAGTGACAGACACCAACCATCAAGCAAAATGTGTCATCCTGTATTCATCATCATGCAAAAATGTGCCATCCTTTGCCAAGAAGCAGAGGGCCACTGCATAGCAACACAGCAGAGACAGGAGCCTCTGAGGCTTCAAATGAGGGCTGAAAAGGAGAGGAAGGGAACATGCACATATCGCGACAACTGTGTCCCCAGGTCTCATTCTGTTATATAGAGGGTGGGTAGGACGACGGGAGGGAGAAAGTAAGGGAAGAGGAAAAACAGGAAAGGAAGAAGAGGCAGAAGTAGAAAGACAGACAGAGAGAAGATCAGTCAGGGGACAAAAGCAGTAATAGACATCTCAACAGCTAGAGAATTTCATTAAAGTTTTTCATAAAAAATTATCTAGTGTTTCATAATCCCAAATTATTATATGTCTATTATTTTCATATATGGATAATATCTAAAATATTGAATTTGTTTTCAAACATGTAATTTCAACCAAATAGATTTATAATCATTCTACTGTATAATAAGACTTGACTAGTTTTATTCTAACCATGACTTTGGGTATTTATAACTTCTTTCACCACAATTATCCTAGCTAATCAAAAGTTGGGGCACCTGGGTGGCTCAGTGAGTTAAGCCTCTGCCTTCAGCTTAGGTCATGATCTCAGGGTCCTGGGATTGAGCCCCGCATTAGGCTCTCTGCTCGGCGGGAAGCCTGTTTCTCCCTCTCCCTCTCCCCCTTCTTGTGTTCCCTCTCTTGCTGTGTCTCTCTCTGTCAAATAAATACATAAAATCTTAAAAAAAAAAAGTTAACCTTGCTTAATGTGAAGGGAAATAATTACTTCTAATGCCTCTCTGCTTTACAATTGTATACTGGGTTTCTTAAAATCAGGGCACAAAGCATTTCTGAAACTTTGCTTGCTTTTTTCTTCTGTGGCACCTATCTATATAGGTGCTTCTCTCGCTATCTATATAGTGAAACTATATAGATAGCGAGAGATATAGATATAGGTATAGATATAGATAGTGAGAACTATAAAGAGTTCTCTCTATATATATATAGGTCTCACTATATATATAGTGAGACCTATATATATATATATAGAACTACATGTAGTTCTATATATATAGTTCTCTCTCTATATATATAGTTCTCTATATATAGTTCTCTATATATAGTTCTCTCCATATATATAGACAACTATATATAGAGTTGGGAGTTTGTGCCCATCCCATAAAGTAGAGCATCTCAGAAATTGAAGTTTTTTTAGAGCAGGATCCATTTGGGCACTGCTCAACAGGAAAGACAACAGGGAGACTTCTATTTCTGGCTTCGGCTTATCAGAGAGTTTGACTAACCCTTATAGAAAGATATGTGTGTGCTAAAAGCTAAATCCAAGTGTAAAGTTAAATGAGATTTAAGTGCCTGTGTAATTTTTCATGTAATTATTTTTGTATTTTGTATTATTTATATAATTATTTTTCTTTATGCAATTATTTTAAAACTCGGTAAGAAAGTATATATAAACATACCACTGTCCTTTTTAAAGTCCAGGTATATGCATGCTAGTTGGTATAATTATGTCCCCTTGTCACTCTCAAAAGTTCTAAATAATTTCAAAACCTCAGTGGCTTAAAATAGTTAGCTATACCAGACTTTTCAAGAGCACATCCATGGTGTTAAAAGGAAAATGCCCATTGGGGAGGGTATGTGCTATGAGGAGTGCTGTGAAATGTGTAAACCTGGTGATTCACAGACCTGTACCCCTGGGGCTAATAATACATTATATGTTTATAAAAAAAATTTTTAATTATTAAAAAAAAAGTAAAATGCCCCCAGAACCTCATTGTGCTTCTGCTCAAATAAATACCTTTAATCTTTCTACCTAAGATATTGCTGAAGCTAAGAACCAGAACAGATTACATGAGAATACACCTTGGTTGTACATGAACTTTCTGAAGGTATTATCAGTTATTTTGCCTTTCATGTAGCCTACACCATCCATTTTCTATTCCAGGTATCACACAGAACATCACAAGTTTCCATGGGGCTGATCACTGAGGGTTTCCTAGCCGTCTTTTTTGACAGAATTCTGTCTAGTCTACTCTGAAGTTCAGAAAAGGTGTTTCAAAATTCTAAAGTCTTTGAACAGAAGTAGCCCTGTGCCACTGCGTAATTATCGGTTTATCCCACAAATACTTCAGAAGTTGACTTTTCTTCCAAGAGAAATCACTTTAATATCATATACTTTGACATAGTAAAATAAATAAGAAAATGAAATTATATTTAATTATGTTGTGTCATATTAAGTCATATGACAAATGTGAAAAAAAAAGTTTTTTATTGGGGAATTTTTTTTTTAATGATAAACTTTGGCTTTAGTAGAAAACATTTTCCCCTAATATCTGACCAAAATGGAAATCTCAGCTCTTACATATAATTAAGTACTTTCAACAGTATTTCAATGGGCACCTGGGTGGCTCAGTGGGTTAAGCCTCTGCTTTCAGCTTAGGTCATGATCTTGGGGTCCTAGGATCGAGTCCCACATCGGGCTTTCTGCTCAGCTGGGAGCCTGCTTTCCCCTCTCTCTCTGCCTACTTGTGATCTCTCTCTCTCTCTCTCTCTCTGTCAAATAAATAAATAAATAAATAATCTTTAAAAAAACAGACAAAACAGACTGCATTTAAAGTATATATATAAGACTGAAAGTCAAAATGCTCAATTCTCATTTTTGTACTAAATTTGCAAACCAACAAATTAAATCCTACTTGTTCCTACTTAAATTATTTTTGCTGATAAGATAAAAAGTTGGCAAGATGTGACCACTTTTTTTAGAATACCATTGTTATATTACATTGAGGAAAATAAATAATAGAGTAAGAAAGGAAAGTACATAAAGTAGAACCACACGATTTAGAGAAAAGTAGTAATATTAGAATATAATATGTAAGAATTGGCCTTACCTAAAAGATTGGCATCCTTCAATTCCATGATTTATTTGAGAAATACCAGAGTTAGTGAAATAATCTCACCAGAGTATATAAGAGGTATATATATAAGAAGTAAATAAGAAGTATATAAGACCACATATTTTTGAAGTAAAAAATAAAAGGGTTATTCTTTGTGGTAGGTGCTGGCCAGTGCTCACACTGATGCTCAGTCTCTCCCAGGCCTGGCATTGCAAGAGACCACTGATGCCCATGACCACACAGCAGCCAATACTTTGGAGTTGCAGTATACCAATGGACAATAGTCATATGATACAACCTGTTAACCATGTAACAGGATAACACTGGTAGTATAGTCAAAAACTGTGCTCTTTGGAGCGCCTGGGTGGCTCAGTAGGTTAAAGCCTCTGCCTTCGGCTCAGGTCATGATCCCAGGGTCCTGGGATCGAGCCCCACATTGGGCTCTCTCTGCTCAGCAGGGAGCCTGCTTCCCCCCCTCTCTCTCTGCCTACCTCTCTGCCTACTTGTGATTGTGATCTCTGTCTGTCAAATAAATAAATAAAATCTTTAAAAAAAAAAAAAACTGTGCTCTGAACCTGAATGTTAGACCTACGGAATGTAGACAGTCAAATCAAGTTTTGTAATCATTTTATCATATCAGTTTAAGTTAGGATGGAGTAACAACCCCAAAATCTCAGTGCATTAAAAAACAAAAGGTAAATTTTCTTCATGTACATTGTCTTAGTGAGCTGCTATCACAAATTACCATAGGCTGAGTGGCTTAAACAATAGACATTTATTTCTTATAGTTCTGGAAGCTGAGAAGTCCAAGATCAAGGTGCTGGCATATTTGGTTCCTAGTGAGAGCTGCTTTCCTAACTTGTAGATGGCTGCCTTCTTTCTGTGTCCTCACATGGCAGAGTGAGCGAGTGAGAGCTGGTCTCTCTTCCTCTTCTTACAAGGACACAAATCCCATCACAGGGGACCAAACCTCATAACCCCATCTAAAGCCAATAGTCTCCCAAAGACCCCACTTTGAAAAATCATCACACTGGGGGTTGGAGCTTCAACATGAATTGTGGAAGGATATAAAGATTCCACACATTACCACTCCCAAAATTCAAGTCCTACTTGCATGCAAAATACATTCAGTTAATCCCAACCTTCCCAAAAGTCTTAACTTATTCCAGTATCAACTCTAAAGTCCAAAATCTCATTGAAATATCACTTAAATCAGATAAGGGTGAGAATGGAAGTATGACTTATCCTGAGGCAAAATTCCTCACCAGCTGTGAGTCTGTGGGAGTAGATAAGCTATGTGCTTCCAAAATACAATGGTGGGACAGGTATAGGATAGACATTCCCATTCCAAGAAGTAGAAATCAGAAGGAAGAAAGGGGTGATTGGTCCCAAGCCAATCCAAAACCTAGGAAGGCAAATTCCAACACATATTAAGGCTTGAGAATCCTCTTTGGTTTGATGTTCTGCCTCCTGAACTCACTTGGAGCATCAGACCCATCTCTACAGCTCTGCACAACAAAGGTCACAATCCCAAGGCTCTACAGGATATTGGTCACATCCTAAGGCCCTGTCATGTGGGGTCATGTCTCCAAGACTCTGCCAGGCAGGGGCCCTACTTCTAAAGCTTCAGGGTCATACTTTCCTTTCCTTGAAGAATAGCATATGTTCACAGCTAAATAGTTCTTTGGTCTGATCTGTAGGATCTAAGAAATCCAACAGCCTTCTTCCCTTAATTCCATTTCTGTCTCCTTCAGTTAAAATTGATAGTGTTTCTGCTCTTACAATTCCATGTCAAGTGATACTCCCGACACACCCTTGGCATTCTCTTCAAACCACACTTTCTCATTTTCTGCAATACGGACAGACTAAGAATTTTCCAAATCTTTTAAGTTCTGGTTCCTTTTTGCTTAACAATTCCTTCTTTAATTCAATTCTCTTTTCTCACGTTTTACTATAAGCACTCAGAAAGAATCAAGCACACTTTGTTTAGAACTAGTCTCAGCTAAATATCCAATTTTATTGCCCACAAATTCAATCTTCAAAAAAACACTAGGGTACAAATACAATTCAGCCAAATTCTTTGCCACCTTGTAACAAGGATTGTCTTTCCTCTGGTTTCCAATAACATGTTCTTTATTTCCATCTGAGAGTTCATCAGAAAGGCTTCTAACATCTATATTTTACCAACATTCTGTTCATAACTATTTATATACTCTCTAAGATGTAAACATTTTCTTCAGTTCTTTTTTCTTTCTGAGATGTCACCAGAAGAACCTTAATGCCCATATTTCTTGCATCCATCTCAAAACTCCTCCAGTCTCTATTCATACCCAGTTGTAAAGCTGTTTCCATGTTTTTTGGTATTTGTTACAGCAGCACCCCACTTCTCAGCACCAAAATCTATATTGGTCTGGATTCAATTCATGAAACTGTGGAGACTGAGAAGTCCAAGGTCTGCAGCTGACAAGCTGCAGATCCAGAGGAGCCAATGTGTCAGTTTCAGTCTGGGCCTAAAGGCAAGAGAAGAGCAATGTCCCAGCTTGAAGATAATCAGGTAGAGACGATCAGTCTTTTATTACTTTAAGGCCTTCAGTAGACTGGATGAGGCTCACCGACATTGGAAAGGGCAATCTTCGTTACTAACCTACTGATTAAAATGTAAATCTCTGTCAGAAACACCCTCGCAGACACAATTGGAAATGATGTTTACCCAAATATCTGGGTACTCCATGGCCCAATCAAGTTGACATATAAAATTCACCATCATACCCACTGTGGACTGGAAGAAAGTTTCTAAAAATGTTAGTCATTCAAGGAAAATGCTGAGCAGCTGAAGCAGCCACCATCTCAAAAGTTAAAAGTTATCAAGCCAGAGGGGAAAAGAGAGCTCTAAGGGCTTTGTATCAACAGTTAAATGCGCCAGTCCAGAAGTGATTCAAGTCACTCTTGCTCCCAACCTATTAGCCAGAATTTGTCGTATGACAAATTGAAATAGGTAAATTTCATAATTGCATAGTGCTATTTTATTATGGTTTAGTTTGCATTTCCCTCATGACTAAGGATGTTAAACAGATTTTCAAAAGTGCTTATTGGCCATTTGATAAATCTTTTTTGATGAAGTATCTGTTCAAATTTTTTCCCTTTTTTTGTGTTTTCATCACTGTGCTGTATTATTTCAATATATGTTCTGAACTACAAGTTCTCTACCAAATTATACTTTGTAAGTACTTTCTCCCAGTCTAGTTTGCCTCTTAATTTACTCAATAGTGTATTTTGATGAGAAGATGTTTTGATTTAAAGAAATTTAATTAATCATTTTTTGCTTTTATTATTCTGTACTTACTTTCTAAGATACATTTGCCAGTCCCAGGTCACAAAGATAATCCCCTCTATTTTCTTCTAAAAACATCAGAGATTTAGCTTCTCCTTTGAGGTATACTGTTCATTCTCCATAGAATTGCTCCAGCACCTTCATCAAACATACATGTTGATTATATACATGTTGATCTACTTCTAAATTTTCTATTTGGTTTCATTGATCCATTTGTCTATTATTATGCCAATACCACACTCTCTTGAATAACAATTCTTTATTATGAATCTTGAACTGAGGTAGTTTAAATCTTCCGACTTCCCTTTTTTCAAAATTATTTTGAAGATTCCAGGATCTTCATATATTCACATAAATTTTATAATGAACTAGATCATCTGTACAAAAACTTCTGTTGATATTATGATTGAGATTTCACTGACTTGACAAATTAAGTTAAAAAATTAAATTAATAAAACTAAGTCTCCTGAACCATGGAGATGGTGTATTTCTCTACTCCATTTCTTCCAGCATTGTTTAGTATGTTTTCGTAGAGATTACATTCACATATTTTATTAAATTTATTCCACAAAATTTTAAGTTTTGATATTTTAAGTGTAATGTTTTATTTTATATTTATACCTAGCACATAGGTATACTTCTGATTTTGATCAATTGACCTCATTCATATGAAATTCCTAAATTCACTCATTATTTCTTATAATTGAGATTCCTTAGGAATGACTAAAAGGGCAATTATGCCTTCTGTGAATAAAGACTATCTTCTATCTTTCATTACAATTGTAATGCTTTCTATTTCATTCTTTTACCTTATTGTACTGACCTGAACTTCCAGAACAATGTTGAATAGAAGTGGTGAGCACAGACATTCTTGCTTTGTTCTTTATCCTATGAGAAAATTATAGAATTTATACCATTTGCTATGGTGCTAGCTGTACTTTCCATTTTAAAGACTTTCTATAGATGCTCTTTATTGGACTGACGAAGTCCTCTTCTCATAATTGTTGAAAGTTATTATAATGACTAGATATTGAATTTTGCAAACAATTTTTCATTGAGATGATCATGTGGTGTTTCTCCTTCATTCTGTTAGCCAGTAAGACCACAAATTTCCACTTGAGTTCCAGCCATTCCATATCACTCCAGTAGAGAATGTCTTCAGGCAAAAATTCATAAAACTCACCCAATCCATTTCCTGTTTTCAAGGATCTACACTCCTCCATTTTCTGCTTCCTTTTGGTCACTCTCTACTGCCTTCAAATAGTTGGTTTTTATTTCATCAAAAATTTATTATTCTTTCTTGCATGATGGTAATCCAATACTACTTCCCTATTACTAGAAACAAAACTTCCTAAATACAGTGCTTAAAATAAAATACTATCCAATTCCTACTTACTTGAGTAGAAAACAATAATAAGCAAGCTCCCTACTTTCTAATGAAAAATATTTAAACTACATGTATTCAACTCCTACCAAGTCAAAGGCAAAAAAAATAAAAAGCAGTTATTGTAAAAATTAGCTCTTCCCATTAAAAAAAACAATGTGTGAAAATTACCTGTTCCCTTAAAAAATAAACAATGAATTCTGGAACACTGAAAAGAAATTTTTAATAAATAAATAAATAAATAAAAATTAAAAGAATTACAAAAATATATATATACTGAAGTTCTATTGCAATAATTTCCACTCTCACTTCAAAGGCTTATTCTGATTTCCTAGTAGAGCCCTTCTTCTTGTTATACCACAAAATGTATAAATAGAAAAGTTTATCAACCATATAATTCTCTAGTTCCTGAAAAATACAGTTGGGGGACGCCTGGATGGCTCAGTTGGTTAAGCAGCTGCCTTCGGCTCAGGTCATGATCCCAGCGTCCTGGGATCGAGTCCCACATCGGGCTCCTTGCTTGGCAGGGAGCCTGCTTCTCCCTCTGCCTCTGCCTATGATCGCTCACTCTCTCTCCCACTCTCTCTCTGACAAATAAATAAATAATAAAAAAAATTTAATAATAAAAAAAAAGAAAAATACAGTTGGATTCCTTATCATGCATCAATAATCACTTCTCAAATGGGAAGTTATGGTAGACCATATTGCCAGGCTAACCCAATTCAATATTCATCCCCCTTCTTCCATTTCACTTCCATTAATAAAAATTAGAGAAACTGAATGCTCAATTATAGTTTCCTTTGCAGCTAGAAGAGGCTATGTAACAAAGTTTTGGCCAATAATAAATAAATGGAATTTTTCTAGGTTACATCTAGGAAAGCATTTGTTTTCCTGGAAAGAAGATATCATTAACAAAGCTCCTTCCCCTTTCCTCATCTTGAAAGTGGTCATGACGCCAGTTTCCTGAACTGATAAGCATGAAAGAATGGCCATAAGTGTGATCCCATCATTCATATACCTTAGACCAAAATGAGTAGCCTCCCAACTCCAGAAATCCTCAGTAAAAGAAAACTATTCATTTAGACACTGATAGGTTTTCCTTACTTACAACCAAAGTTACTTGTAACTACTATAGAATTTAACTTCCAACATAGCACATGTATACCAATTCATATCCCCAGGGTCTATTACAGTGTCTGGAACATGGAACTTATTAAACCTTTGTTAAATGAATGACTACATGACTATAATTTATAGTAATACTAAGATATAAAACCAGTTCAAATTTAAAATATACTTTTGGAAGTCAACAAATTTTTACAAATTTGCATTTCTTCCAATACTTCATAAAGAGCTTATTTTTGATAATAATTACATGTTTATTTTACTGTAACATCTTCAACATGGTGTTGATTTTTGGGTTGGTTTAGAATATTCCTAAAAATTCATCCCAAAATGTATAAAACACATTTGCAAGTATTAGATTTGAGGGAAAGCATTACTGGGTATAATTCTTTCTTATGACTTTAATAGTTCTTAAGGAATTATTATTCTTAAAGAATATAATCTTAAGATTATATAATTCTAAAATTCTTAAAGAATATTATCTTAAGAATTTAATTCTTCAATTTCTGTCACTCCTTAAAAACTGTATCATATCTGTGAAGATTTAGTTCATCTCTACTAACATCACCTTCGACAACTTTTTTCAGATTATTAAACTCTTTTATTACTGTGGCACCTTGTAACAATTATAAATTTGCCAAAGCAAGAAATTACAACATCTAAAACTGTTTTATATTCAATTTTTCATTACTTCAGGAGGAATTGCATTTAACAATATTATAATACATAGAGAAATCTAGGTCATTAAACTTTTGGAAAACATTAACTCTGTGGAAAATATTCTATATTTCATTAATATGCTTTTCATGTAATTTATATTTTTAAAATAAAACTTTTTAGTAATATAATTTCTCATCTTAAATGTTAATGTTCTCAAAGTGGAAATAAGAGGTTGGTAACCATGCAGTATTATTCAATAAATATTTTGGTTAAAACCCTCAGTAGTTTAAATCATAGGAAGTAGTTACAAATGAACCATGTTTCTGTTGTTTAGATTAAAAGATCATAGTGTCTATAATGAATAGTCTGTGCTACTCAGAACACACTAACTTCATCCTGATGAGGGTTTTGTGGTATGTTTGACACCAAACTTCCATGCAGTTACGAAGGCTGTGCATCAACCCTGCTTGAAATACAAGCATGTGGTTTATAAATAATGAGAACAGTTTCAAAAGGAAATATGAAGGCAGCTGTGTCCAAAGGCTTAATAAAAATTGGAATGAAGACACCCAGGAATTAGAGAGCAAAAAAGGCATTTCAAAAGTAAGTGAACAATTTTCTGGGAGGCAGAGTTTAGGAATTCCTCCTTCCTAGTCCCGGAATAAATTAGGGATTTCCAGGGTTGGAAAAGTTTAATGAGTTGGTTTTTAATCCTCAGCACTTGGTAATAGACAACTGAGACATAGGTAGATAAAGACGTGAACATTGATTTATAGATGCCTGTGGTGAAGGTACATTAATCAAAGAGAAAAATATTTAGCCAAAAACCTATAATCCCAAGCTATGACTATTCAATTTTATATCAAAGGGACAGAGTTACACCTTATTTAATAATTAAATGTTCCAAAGGATCTCCTTCTATTAGACAACTCAGACAAAGTAGACATTCCCTCCATAATTTTTTTTTTACTTATTTTTGATTTGTGAGTTTAATCACACATCTGAAAAAAGACTGGAGATGGGCCAGGCTCAGAAGTCTGAGATCAAGTGTGGGTTCCTTTAAACAATGATTAATCTATATTCCAAATAATTTGCATCATTTCACCCTTAAAATTTCTGAGAAATACACATCCATCAATCACAAGCCCCAGAAAAATACAGAAAAAAAAAGTGAAAAAGAAAAAGAAAGAATGATATAAAACCTACACTGACAATAGGGGATACTAGGAACTAGCCATACAATTTCTTATCTTCAGCAAATATAAATAGCTTTTAAAAAATGGTCTAGCAAAGTGAAAAAAAAAAGCTATGTTTAAAGGAGAATCTAAAGAAAGCATCATTAAATGTAAACACTTTTATAGTCTGCTTTTTTTTTTTTTTTCAAATGGGTCAATACAAAGAAAAGTAAGAGGTTCTGGAGACATTATTTAATGATGATTATGGATCAAATTTCCAATTGCAAAAGCTCCATTTTCTGGCTTTTGGCCAAACTCTCAGATTTAGTCATTTGATGAATGGGCCCCTCAAATTAGAGATCTTCATGAACTGTAAAACTATGTCTTTAATAAAAATACTACAAAAGAAAAAAAGCTGGACTTAGGCACAACTTTCCTATTCTTAGACTTACTAAGTTCTGAAGTGCATAACAGCTAGGTTGGCAGGGAATTGTTGCCTTTAATTTCATCTTTTTGCAAAGATGAGAATGTCATTCATTCAGGTATCAATCTTGATTGAGTTTTCTTAATTTTCCTAAGAGGACTTTATGCCACCTATGGACTTGTTACATTATAAACAATGGCCCTTAATAAGTAACCTAGCTATTCCAGGTAATTATGAGTGAACACATCTTTGACATTTCACCTGCCAGTGCTTATTAAATACCAGCTAGAAAAAAAAATATTTCTGGTCATGGAGAAGCAAATATTACCATTCTGCTATGCCAGATCTCAGGATCTCCACTTGGAGAAAGAGCAGAATCCAAGACTGGGACAGGGATGGTAAAAAGTGAGTCTGAAATGTATGGACAGTAAGCGAGAAGCATTCAAAGACTGGTGGGGTTGGTCAAAAGGATATGAGGTAATGTGAAGCGGCTCCCACTGGCTTAAGTTCTAAACATCTGAGTAACACAAAATATAGCAGTTCTAGTATATTAACATGTGGATTTTCCAGAAATTCATGAATACACAATTATACTCAGAAAAAGAGAACACCAGAAAATGTGGTTGTCATTCTCTCAGGTTTCTATTAAGACAGCTTTGTAGTTTGGAAATTGATCATTAAAGTGGAAGAATTAAGTAGGTATACTGATTTTCCAACAGAAACTGTACTTCTATATTGTGAAAATGTTTATGATACCTAAAGCAATCTACATATTTAACTCAATCCCTATCAAAATACCATCAATTTTTTTAAAGAAATGGAACAAATAATCCTAAAATGTATATGGAACCAGAAAAGACCCCGAATAGCCAGAGGAATGTTGAAAAAGAATTCCAAAGTTGGTGGCATCACAATTCCAGACTTCAAGCTCTATTACAAAGCTGTCATCATCAAAACAGTATGGTACTGGCACAAAAACAGACACATAGATCAATGGAACACAATAGAGAGCCCAGAAATGGAACCTCAACTCTATGGTCAACTAATCTTTGACAAAGCAGGAAAGAATGTCCAATGGAAAAAAGACAGTCTCTTCAACAAATGGTGTTGGGAAACTGGACAGCCACATGCAGAAAAATGAAACTGGACCATTTCCTTACACCACACATGTAAATAGACTCAAAATGGATGAAAGACCTCAATGTGAGACTGGGATCCATCAAAATCCTTGAGGAGAACAGAGGCAGCAACCTCTTCCACCTCAGCCGCAGCAACTTCTTCCTAGGAACATCGCCAAAGGCAAGGGAAGCAAGGGCAAAAATGAACTATTGGGACTTCATCAAGATCAAAAGCTTTTGCACAACAAAGGAAACAGTCAACAAAACCAAAAGATAACTGACAGAATGGGAGAAGATATTTGCAAAGACATCAGATAAAGGGCTAGTATCCAAAATCTATAAAGAACTTATCAGACTCAACACCCAAAGAACAAATAAGCCAATCAAGAAAAGGGCAGAAGACATAAACAGACATTTCTGCAAAAAAGACATCCAGATGGCGACCAGACACAGGAAAAATGCTCCACATCACTCGGTGTCAGGGAAATATAAATCAAAACCACAAAAAGATACCACCTCACATTAGAATGGCTAAAATTAACAAGTCAGAAAACAATAGACATTGGCGAGGATGCAGAGAAAGGGGAACCCTCCTACACTATTGGTGGGAATGCAAGCTGGTGCAGCCACTCTGGAAAACAGCATGAAGTTTCCTCAAAAAGTTGAAAATAGAACTACCCTAAGACCCAGCAATCACACTACTAGGTATTTACTCTAAAGATACAAATGTAGTAATCCAAAGGGGCACGAGCACCCGAATGTTTATAGCAGCAATGTCCACAATAACCAAATTATGGAAAGAACCTAGATGTCCATCAATAGATGAATGGAGGGGCACCTGAGTGGCTCAGTGGGTTAAAGCCTCTGCCTTCGGCTCAGGTCATGATCCCAGGGTCCTGGGATTGAGCCCCGCATTGGGCTCTCTGCTCCGCGGGGAGCCTGCTTCCTCCTCTCTCTCTGCCTTCCTCTCTGCCTACTTGTGATCTCTGTCTGTCAAATAAATAAATAAAATCTTTAAAAAAAAAAAAAGTAGATGAATGGATAAAGAAGATGTGGTATATATATACAATGGAAAACTATGCAGCCATCAAAAGAAATGAAATCTTGCCATTTGCAACGATGTGGATGGAACTACAGGGTATTATGCTGAACAAAATAAATCAATCAGAGAAAGACAATATCATATGATCTCTCTGATATGAGGAATTTAAGAGACAGGGCAGGGAATTGTGGGGGGTAAGGAAGGAAAAAATGAAACGAGATGGGATTGAGGGGGAAACAAACCATAAGAGACTCTTAATCTCACAAAACAAACTGAGGGTTGCTGGGGGATGGGAGGTTAGGGATAGGATGGTTGGGTTATGGACATTGGGAAGGGTATGTGCTATGGTGAGTGCTGTGAAGTGTGTAAGCCTAATGATTCACAGACCTGTACCCCTAGGGCAAATAATACATTACATGTTAATAAAAATAATTTAAAAAATAAAAGTATTTAGAAAAAAAGAAACTGTATTTCTGTTGGATCCATTATTCAATGCTCTGGAAGAATACCAGCAAATATCAAATGATAGAAAAAATATGAATTCATTTAAGGATTATCAATTCTCATTAAAATCATTAGGTAAATAGTTGATGGAGAACTGTGCATTTATGGTAACAAAGTAACACCCTACTGATCACCTACATGATTCAATGAGGAAACACACCTGCGCAAAGTGGGGATCAGGCTTTTATAACCCTTACCCACAAGTCACTGTCAACATTACTGAGAGTAGGGTAACCAAATACAATGTGTTCCTGATGTAATGCAACATGAAGGAACCATGGTGTATTCCGGACAAAACTGTTTAATTGGAATTCATTCCAATTCATTAGGAAATATAGGTGATTTTCTCTAAGAGAATAGTCAGATAAATCCAGAGGATAAGATATTTTGTAGGACAACTAACAGAGTCTTCAGCAAGTTAGTGTCATGATAAAAAACACTGCACCAGACTAACAAACCTTAAACAACATAATAAGAATCAATGCATGGGCGTAGACTGGATTCTGGTTACAACAAACCAGTTACATAAAAAAAGTGTGGAAGTGAGAGTAGGGGGAAATGGAATAAGGACTAGTAATTAAAAGAGATAAAAACTTTATTGACATGAAAAAGTAAATATTTTAATTAATGAGTTAGCTCAAAAAAGCAATTTAAAATATTATGCAGAATATGAATTTTTTGCAAAATATACACTATGATCATTTTTTTCTGATTGGGGGAAAATGGTTTCTTTCTTATTTTTATCTATATCTTTTGATTTCATATAATATATATGTCACGCTTTTGTAATAATGAAAGATTACTGTTAACTAAAAAATGTTTATGGTCCCAAGAATACATAGTCCATTCACATATGCTATAGGTAGATGGTCTAACTTTTCCCTTGAAACAAGTCATATTATCTCAGAGCTAGCAACCAGGTCCAATTATTTTGTTCCCACTCCTAACTCTGGCAACAGAATTGCTTTCCCTAAATGATGAGGATAAATCATACATTCACCTTACACCAAATGAAATATTCAAACATTGCAGTATGTAACTGCATCAATTATGACATCATTAAGGAGTTTAGGTTGTTTATGTATAGTCATGGGGGAAAATAGTCGTGCTTTTCATGACTCGTTAGTTGGTTTCTTTATCATGGACACTGACTTCCACAATTGTCTTTCACTTTTTCTTTAACCTCTAGGAAACTTAGAGCCCAATTCTTGGTCACCATACATACTCTCCAGGGGAGTATGTTATGGATGTCCATGTTGCTGCCGTCTATTAATTCCTTAGCTTTTTCTCCTTGCCCAAATTTCTTCAATAGCTTGATATTTTAACTATATACGTTAATGTGGTTAGGAACTTTTACAGAATGACCTGGGGGTGTTGACTGATTAATTAAGACAGACAGAAGAAAAAAAAAAAAAAACCTTAGAAATTAGCTAAATCATTCAGGTTCAATAACCTCAGTGCTATTTCTGATCTAATCTGGTCATAAGAAAGTTACTTCCTTGGCCTTCTCCAGGTCAGCAACCTGAGGGAATATCTTCAGTACTACAATGTAAAAATTATTCCCTAAATGTTCATTGAAAGCTGACAGTGTGAAAACAGCCATATGAAGACATTTTCTGCACTATTGGTAGAGCTGCTGCTGAAGACACTGCCTACTGTACTCTTTAATAACAAAGTTAGAGAATTTAACATTTTCTTTTCATTGCTACCTGGGGATTTTCTGGGAGAGCCTACTTCAGAAAAAGGTTTCCATCAACTAGAAACAGCTTTTTCCTTGCCAGGAATTATAATACATACATCACCGAAATTGGATCTGAAGATAAGTGCTTCGGTCCAGTTCCACGGGTCTCAATCTAAACATTCCCTATTTATCATCAGTTTTCAACGTTGCCACAGAGTCATTTTGGCAGCCCAACAACAAGATCTGGGAATCGAGCTAAATTTTTAAAAGAACTAATATGTGGAAAGTCTTACCTTTGCACTAAATGCAGACTTCAAAATGATCATCACACAATGAAACCATAGTACTAAGAGAAATGGTGAATACAACAAAAACTGATTTATAAACTCTTAGCTGGAACTTGGAAGCTGAATCTTACAATTGGGTAAATAATGGAGAATGAGGTAATGAAGTTTTCTATCCAACATGTAAAAAAATTAATAAGGCTGTTCGTATGAAAATCTCAAAAAAATTAGGAACTCATCAACTGGAAAAAGACAAAATAGATATAGACAGCATAAGTCACTTAAACTGTTAAGGCATACTAAGGAATAAACTATTTCTTTGTAACTGCTATTAAAAGGTTTAAATTAAATTAATGATGAAGAACACTAGCTTTGGGGATAGGAAGACATGGGTTTGAATTCTGGCTTTGTCATTTACTAGCTATATGACCGTAAGCAAAATAGTAAGTCTCTTTTAGCCCATTTTCTGCTCTGGTACTTGTATTCACCAGTTACCTGATAGAATTATTGTGATGTTTAAATGATATAATGCATGAAAACCATTTAGCCAAGTGGCTGGAACATAGTATGCGCTTAGTAAATGATATTGTGTGATAACTATTATGGTGACTAAAAGATCATTGAATTTTTAACACCTTGAAATTCTAGGGCATTTATTTTCCTTGTGAACTCAAACCTCCTTCCCTTTGATAACTGCACCAGAAAAGAATATCATATTTATATTTGGAGTCATTGTGAAGGCAAAAAAAAAAAGTGGCCAAAAAACATAGACTAGTGGTATTGAGTATTATAGAAAAGAAATAACTACTTAAAAGAAAATGTCATAACAACACTGGAAGAAATACTAGAAGTGGAACAAGTGACAAATGTAATCATGAAGACATGACAGATATTTACCAATAATTTTGATAGCGTATGGTTTTTTCATAAGTGTTTGAAAGATATGTGTGATTCAGAATGTACCCTGTTTTTATCTACCCAAGTAATTTGAACTAGTCTTCTAAAATAGGAGTCATGGGACCAGGTCTTCTATTTCTAGGCTGCATTTCACTTTTCTCCTAACTTCTAGCAGGCAAACACACCAATGACAATACACACACACACACACACACACACACCCCATACGCACACACTTGGAGTGGAAAATTTTGTGTAATGAGAGTTCAACAAGATGATCTTGGCTATTAGTAAAATTACTTAATCCAAGAAACACTACAATGGTTTTAACTCTTCTGCCTACTCACAGTTCAATTTTCTAATTTCAGATTATTAAGAACTATAGGCAGAGTTTTTAGATCAGTGATTTTGTTGTACCCCCTCTATACTACACATAATGAATTTTTAAAGAACACTGGTAATATGATGTTTCTAAGAACACAAAAAAAAAAGAAAAGAAAAGAGAAAAAGAAGAAAAATTGACAGAGACCTCTAATTTCAAAAATAACTTTTTGCTTAATGGATGAAGACAATGTTATTTAGTGAGAGTGAAGAGTGAAGATTGAGGAGAAGAACAGGTTTGGGGGCTAATCAAGATCTAGATTTTATTTTAAACATGTTAACTTGAGGATCCACATGAATATGTGGAGGTTTGGTTTTGTTTTGTTTTGTTTTGTTTTGTTTTTTGAGCTCTTAAATAGACAGCTGCATGTGAATCCAAACCTTGGGTTTGGTCTAGGCAGGAAATATGAATTTGAGCATTTTCAACATATAATAATAACAACTAACATTTATTGAGTGCTTACTATAAGCTGTACACTGTTAATATAATCTTCACAATAACCCTGTAACTAAAGCACTATTATCTTCATTATATGGATAAAGAAACTGAAATCCAAGAAAGTCAAGTAATCTGCCTGGTCATACAGCTAGTAAATGGTGGAGCCAGGATATATGAGCAGACAGTATGGCTCCTGAGTCCATGCTCTTATTTCCTACTCTATACTAGTATTCATAGACTCAAAAGGTTAAGAGATGATGTCAGGATAAGATCCAAATATATAGATCAGAAACATGCCCTAGTGCAAAGGTTGGGTAGAAAATAACAGAACTTTGAATGAAACCAAGGAGTTGGATCATATTAAGTAGAACAGGAAAATAATTCAAGAAGAAGAGAATGGTTCAACTGAGTTGAATGCTACTGTGAGGTTGATAAACAAGAAGACAGATCAGGGGCCACTGAATTTGACTACATGGAGACATTGTCCTCTTCAGGAGCCATCTTTGTGTCTGCAGAAGTGTGGCACCAGATCGGCAGGGGCTGAAAGTGAATGGGAGGTCAGAAAATGGTGACAGTAATTGCAGGATACTACTCTTGAAGTTTTACCATGAATGAGAACAGAGAGAGAGTGTTTATGGCGAAGTGTCTGCTTTTGGAGTTTTTGCTTTTTTGGTTGATGGTAATGAACCAACAGAATAGTGGATAACACAAGGAGCAGAATCCTAAGAAAGGATGGGGAAAAGAGTGCAGAGCAATCAGAAGGATAGGTTGTAATTAAAAGAAGGCTACCTACTTGATGTTAATAGGAAGGGAGGAGGAAGGCAGGTGCAGATGTACTAAGGAGAAATGATGTGGTGGAGGGAAGATGAGACAGTTTCCAAATTAATCTGTATTGTCCTAATGAAGTGTGAGCTTAGATCATCATCAGAAAGAGAGAAAGGGTGTGGGGTATAGGAAAAAAGAAGAAAGTATAACAAGTCATCTCCCTGAGTGGGAAAGTAAGCTTAATAAAGAACAATAATGATTGCTAAGCAGGGATAAGAGCCAATTTGAAGGCTGTAACTATGAATTCAAGAAAAACCAATAACCCCAGTGTGTGATTTTCTCCAGCAGTGTTTACTTGTTCTAGCACAAGCAGGGGAAAATGAGGATGATGACAATGATAATAATACTCATTGAGAACTTACTGTGTACCACATTTCTAAATGTTTTGCATATAATGAATGTTAAACAATTCTATGCAGCAACATTTCAAATCAAATATCAAAGACAGAGGAGAGAGTTGAATAGCTCATATAACCAAGTGACTAAAATTGTAGATCAGCAATGAGAAGGTGGGGGTGTGTTAGCAGCAGATAATAATTACTTCAAACACCTAGAAAACAATCCCATTAAAAAAGGGCAGAAGACATGAACAGACATTTCTCCAAAGAAGACATCCAGATGGCCAACAGACACACGAAAGCATGCTCAACATCATTAATCATTAGGGAAATGCAAATCAAAACCACAATGGGGCACCTGGGTGGCTCAGTGGATTAAGCCTCTGCCTTCGGCTCAGGTCATGATCTCAGGGTCCTGGGATCGAGTCCCACATCAGGCTCTCTGCTCCGCGGAGAGCCTGCTTCCTCCTCACTCTGTCTCTGCCTGCCTCTCCGCCTACTTGTGATCTCTCTCTGTCAAATAAATAAATAAAATCTTTAAAAAAAAAAAAACCACAATGATATAACACATCACACCTGTCAGAATGGCTAAAATCAAAAACAGAAGAAAAGGGGCACCTGGGTGGCTCAGTCAGTTAAGCATCTGACAATTGGTTTCGTCTGAGGTCATGATCCCAGGGTCCTGGGATGGAGCCCCACATCAAGCTCTCTGCTTGCTAGGAAGCCTGCTTCTCCCTTTCCCTCTGCCTGCCACTTTCCCTGCTTGTGCGTGCTTGCTCGCTCTCTCTCTCTCTGTCAAATAAAAAAAATATATTTTTTTAAAAAAAAGAGTATACTTATTGTGATGAACACTGTGTAATGAATAGAATCATTAGATCATTATATTGCATACCTGAAACTACTATAACACTATATGTTAACTATACTGGAATTCAAATTTAAAAACTTGATAAAAAATAATGATTTCTTCAAAGAAACTCAGAGAAATGATTTAGAAACAGCCATGAAACATTGAAACACTGGAAAGCAAGGAAACATTGCCCTATTCATGGTCCTAAGATAAATAACTTCAGGGAAAGCAATGTCCACAAGGACAGCCAGATTTTAACTTAAGGAGGTTAAAAAGAACATTCAGAGGAGATACTGAAGATGCAGTAGGGTTTGCTAAACAGAAATGGAGAGTTCCATACGGTACATACACAGGTTTAGTAGAAAGGAAGGATAGGAGATTGGATTCAGTTTGATGATGGCTAAAGTAAAGTGGGAAGGAAAGTCTGGGTAATGGTGTTTGACAAGGATGCTCAGACCTCTAACTGAGCCTAAGATGTGAGAGAAAATGGAGAGAGTTCTGAAAGTATCTGGAAGTTCTAGCATGCCTACGTGGAAGGCTCAGCTTGACTGCAGGGAGTTGGATGCTCAGAGTTGAATCAGAAAAGCAAGAATCACTTTAGGTATTTTGAACAGGAAGGGACTTAAATCTAGGAATCAGGGACTTAAACTGTTGGAAGGCATAGGAAGTGTAGGAGTTGCAGGGAGATAGCGCTGAGGAGCTCAACCAGGGATAGTAATGAAAGGGGTAAGTCTCAGGACACAAAACTTCATGAAACCCATTACTTTCTCACTGGGATAGGGTCTTAACTTCTCCCTGACTTCCAAATATAATGCTTTGACAGAATCTAAATAAGAAATTTGCTGATAAGAGGTCTAGAAAATGTGATTTTCAGGATTCCAGTCCTGGAATACAGGGGAGAGAAGTGAAGGAGGAAATAGCACTGAGTTACCAACATATGATCCCACAAATGACACAACATGACTGACATGGCCTCTCCTCCTCCCTCCCTGTCTCTTTCTCTCTCCCCTGCTCACACCCTCTCTCTCCTGGAATTACAGACAGTTATGGCAGTCCCGGTAATGTCCCTTTCCCTTACACCTCCCCATCCTCATCTAAACAATCACAAAGTTCTAGCAATTCTGCTTCCTCCACCTGTCAGTACTTATCCTCCCTGAGCTCAATCTCACCTTCAGGCTTTCATCCTTTCTATTCCCCTCCAGCTCCCTCCCCCGACTCCACAATCCCTTCCTGGACTCATTTCTACCCTTTATTTAGATGCTTGCTGAATGACTTACTCCCAAAACCCTTCCCTCATTCCATCCAAGAGGTCTGATGTTCCTTTCACGTGCTTTCATAATGCCCTATACTTCCTCCACAATAATTCATATTGTATTTTTAATTAGGTTGCTTGTTAAGTTATTTCTCTCTTCCAGAGAGAGTGGGGCTCTATGTTGTGATAAACACTGAGTGTTACACGCAGCTAATGAATCACCGATCACTACTTCAAAAACTAATGATGTACTATATGGCGACTAACCGAACATAATAAAAAAAAAAAAAATTCAAAAAACAAAAGACAGAGACCATATCTTGCTTGTTCCTATTGTAACTTCAGGTCTTTCACAAAGTAAGTCCTTAATAAATACCTATAGAAGGAAGGAAGATAATGTTATGAATTGATTTTTGTTTACCCCAAATTCATAAGTTGAAATGCTAATCCTTTAAAAAAGTAATTAAGGTTTGGTGGGTCAAAAGGATGGAGATTTAATCCACTAAAATTGGTGTCCTTATAAGAGGAAGAGACTCTAGGGATATCTGTGCACAGAGAAAGGGCCATGAGAGGTCACAGCAAACAGGTGGCCATCTGCAAACCCAAGAGATAGACCTTGGGAGAAAGTAAACCTAAGGACACCTTAATCTTAGAGTTCTCTCCTCCAGAGAGTTGTAAGAAACTGATTTCTGTTGTTTAAAACCACCCAGTCTGTGGTATTTTGTTATGACTGCCCTTGCAGACTAATCCAGATAGGAAGGAGGAAAGAAAGGAGAAAGGAAGAAAAGAGAAAAGGAGGGAATGATAGGGAATGATAGGACTTCGCCTTTATTTCTTTATTAGATTTCATTGATATAGTCAGTTTTCAAAATTCACACATCTGGAACATATTATATACCTCATTTGTAAGGAATTCATAATATATTTATTTATACTGCTTTTGCTTATATTCCCACTGATGTGAAATGAAACTGTAAGAAAATACACTGCCCATATCAAGAAGAATTGGCAACTATTTTCCCTTTTAAAAATAATTTTACAGAATAGTGGATCCTTTAAAGGTAACATTTCCAAAAAGGAGAAAAGGTAGAAGTGTTTCCCTGTTCTGGGTCTCTTCCACATGACCCATCCCCAAAAGAAATAAAAATCAAATTATCAAACACACCTAACCTTCTGTGTTCCAGGCCCAAGTTTAAGTTTTCTAACAAGAAGTTTTAAATAAATCATACCAAAATTTGACAAAACTGACTTATTTTTCTTCTAGGCATTTTGCTTTTAACAAGGCAATCTATATTTGTACTGTCCAATACAGTAGCTTCCAAATGTATGCAGCTTTTTAAATTTAAATTCAAATCAATTAAAATTAAATGAAATTTACTACTTACTTCCTCAATCTCACTAGCAACATTTCAAGTGCCCAACAGTCGTATGTGCCTAACAGCTACCATATTGGGCAGTGCAAATATAGAATATCTCTATCATGGCAGAAACTTCTTGTAGATGGCACTGGTTTAGATCAATAGTGTAATACAAAAGAATATCTCTGAGGATAGGAATTTCAGACAGGTCAAGTAATAGAAAGTCTGTTGAAAAGTAGGCTGAGTATTGGCCTCCTCACACCCTTCCCTTTTATCCCTTTAACAGTAAGCTAGATTTTCTTTATCCATACTAGAAAACTCAATTTAAATTGACATCAATAACAAATGATTTTATTTTTTTACATAACTAGAAGATTCAATAGGAGTTCAGGCATGGTTTAATCAGGATGCTGCCTCTACTTTTCTCTAATTCTTCCGCAGTCTTCTATTAACAGTTTAACCATTAGCCTAATTTCTCTCAATGTTTATAAATGACTACACCAATTCCAGACCCGTATCCTACATCATTCAGAGAAAGTTTTTCTTCATTCTACCTTAGAATAAATGTCCTTTATTTCACTTATTTCACCCTGGTTGGCCCAATCGATTTTAAGCAACAATAATGCCCAGGTAAATAACATTTATGGATAATCAAAGTACTAGTTACTGATCCAGTTATCATAGCAGCTGTATCATACTAGGCAGATTTGCTTACGCCTGTGAAGACTCACTCTGGAAACTGGATGAAGTCAACACCCTTCTCCAACCACCACCACCCCCAAAAAAATGCACAGCTGCTATGCATTAGAGGTGGTAGTCCTTCAAAAGAAATTAAGTGCTGTTGCAAATGGGAGGTATGGATGCTGGGCAGGCACCCAATATATGTGTCCCTATATACTTATATAAAATTACTTTGTAGGGGTTTAAAACTAAGCCCGAAGGTTATGTTCACCTTTGGTTTTGAGAGCTATGTTAAGTCTAAACCTGCAAAAGACCAGAGATTTCATGCAACTTTCTAAGCTTATAAGTTAGCCTGTCATAGTTATATATACAGACATGTGTCTGTAAATGTATATATATGTACACTGATAGAAACACCAGACTTCTGGATCAGAGAACAGACCATTTATTACTCACAGCAAGAAGAGCACCCAGGGTAGCATCTTGCATTGGTTCCCTTTGCCCCAATTCCAACAGGGTGATACAATGGGTACCAGATTCTTCAAATTTTGAGATTAATAGTTTATATAGGGTGGCTGGCATATCTGCTCCTATCCCGTTCTGCTGAGAAAGAGAAAGAGAACTTTAAAACCCTGGAAGGTAAGTGAATGTCTCCCCAAGGAAGATAAGTTTCTACGTATCTTTGGAGCAATTCACAACCTCTAGCTTCTAAGACTGTTGCTATCCAAATATTCCCCTTATTCAGAAAGCCCAGACCATGAAGAAATGTTAGAATATGCATGGAGAATTATCTTCCTAATGGATATTAGCAAATTAACTTCCAACTGGGCAACCCCACCACTAAGTTTGAAATTGGTTCTTCAAACATTTACCCAACATCATCAATTTTATTTTAATTTATCATTTTTATAAGGTAAAATTTTATCCACCAAATGTTATTAAAACAAAAGCTTTGTATCTTTGTTCTAATTTACAATTCTTGCTAATTAAAATTAAGCTTTTTTTGTGAAATTGCTAGCTTAGGTCTTTTGCCCATTTTTCTAGTGTTCTAGTTGTCATTTAGCACTGATTTATAAAATTTGTAATAATCTTTCCCTGGGATCCTCTGAAGCAAAGCCTGGAGGAAAAGGTTCACGTAGGCATGGTTTATTCAGGAATGTGATCCCAGAAAGCAATGATAAGTGACAAGAGAATACATGTGGAAGAAGGGGGCATCAATAGAAACACCAGTTTTCAAGTTGCAACTGGGAGAAACCCACAGATTGTCTAAATTGTATAGAATGTGTCTCAGGAAGGAAAGGGGATGCATTTATCTTTAGGCTCACATATCCCACTGGTCAAGGGTTGTCTTGCTGAGTGTGAACTCTCCCACACTTCCTGGCATTTGTGTATGCCTGAGTGTTGGATGGTTCCTATGGGTCCCCAAACCTCAGTGTCAACAAAGCTCCAGGGCAGGAAGAGAGAGACTTTACAACATGGGCTTGGGTTGAGCCTATGTCAGGATATAGTCTCAGAGGCAGTCAAAAAGAGTCCAGAATCACAGCCATGATTAGACTGTGAGACGAGGCTGGAAGGAAGTACCACCACGCACAAGAAGCAACAAGCATACAAGTGTGCCATGGAGTACCCTACAAAGCAGAACTTCTTTCCAGCTTCCCTACCAATGAAATGTCTTTTCTCTGCATTCTTCTCCTGTTGCTCTGGGTTTTAAACTAGGGTAGAAAAAAATCCTCCAATAATTTCTCTGGTATTCTACTACTAAAGTTTTAATCCAATATCACAGATGGATCAGGAGGTTCAATTAGCATCACTTTGAATTTCTGGCAAAGATTTCAGTGGTTCCTGGGAAGCATTTCCAGAGGGTATCATTTTATCCAAAATTTCTCCATGCGTTTGTATCTGGTAATGGACTGTACTTATCAGAGCCCATTTGTATAAGTAACAAATAAATTTTTAGAGATCCTGAATATACTCTCAGGTAGCAATAAAGCCTCATAAATAAATCTGAGAAAAGGCCAAACATGCTGTTTGTACTATTTGTGTATAAATTGATTTCACCTTCATGATTCAAAGGGATGAAATATAAAAATGTGATTGTCATCAACAAAAATTATGTGTACCCTTAGAATGAAGCTCTACTCTAAGCCATACCCCAATAATTCAATCAATGGTTGAGGTCACCAAATACCTCACTACCAGAGTAAAGACCATCTAGTCCCTGAACTATATTGGGAATATATTTGGAGCAGAAGAATGTAGTTAAACCTGAAGTCATCCAATTAATTCTTCTTTCTTATGGACCCTGGGAAAGCTTTAAACATTTAAGTGCAAGGATTTGCCACTGGGTAGGCAGCTTGCCTGGAACTAAATTCAAGAGATAAGGACCTGTAGGACCCTTACAACAATATCATATTTTCTTTATCAGGCCAAATTTAATGAGAATTGGTGAAAATCTGTCAGGATCACACTAGCTCTGGGCTTCCCCATTAGACTCCTTCCTATTTTATAACAGTCTAAGAAAACATTGTTGTTTGCCTGGGCTCTACTCTCTTATCAGGGCATTTGGAATTAGTTCACGGGTCTGAATGAGCATCCAGAATGTTTGTTGTAAATCAAGTATATACCCCCAGTCCAGGAAGAGATCCTTTGAGGCCAGGAATGGACTCAACTAAAGCCCCAAGCAGGACCAGAAACGGAGATGAAAAACCCCATACCCCATTTTTTTCACCTGGTCATGGATATATGCAACTTAATTTTCCTTCAGCTCACTTCCTAGATTTTCATAAATTACTTTCTCATCCTAAACTGGGGGGTGAGGGGGTAACTCAATTCCCACAACTACACCAGAGGAAGGATGCTCTAGAGGAGAGCTGAGTTTCTATCCCTAACTGAGCAGCAGCACCAGAACCTTCAAAGCTAACTACCCTGACACCCCTGTGCACAGAGCCATCCACCTTCCCTTCCATTCCAAGCTGTTTTGGAAAAGTAAAGTAAAACAAAACAAATGACAGAAGGAAGAAACCATGTGGGAGCGGGATACTCTTTATCACTGTTGCCATCAACTCCCAGAACTTGATTTGTACCTGCTCATTTCTGCGGTGCTGGTAAGAGTCAGGTACATGTGTAGACAGAACCTAGGCATCAAATGTAACTTATTTGTTTAAATTCACACTAATATTTAAACTACTTTAAAATGGGAAGTCTGCCACCTCTTGTAACATAGAGGTCCTTGGGGTTCTTGTGGCTTTAATGCTGTCTTGAACCAGCTTCAAGGCCCTGGCTACCCAGCTCCCCTTTCTTGAGCCTCAGTTAAGTTAAACCCCAACCACCCTCCTAATCAGGTTCTCACACTCGGGCCCACTGATCACTAATCACCTCAGAGCCAGGCACCAGACAACTAGAGATAGACCTGTACCCCAGAGTCAGATGAAATTATTTAAATTCACCAATCCACAAAGAGCCATGGAAACCTGGCTAGCCCTACCCAATTTGCCATACAAGGTCCCCACAGTTCTAGCTGGATGTTACCCTATTGCCAGGTGCAGTCCCCTATGTGGCCCTGTGCAGGAGCAGCCTTTTCCCCTTCAGGAATTATGAATAACAGAGTTGTGCCTTTCATTTGTCCCAGTGGCCATGTTGTTTCCTGCCCCCAAAAGGATCTTTAAATCTAATCAAACACCCCTATAATCATACCACCAATCAGAAACAAAATGTACTTTTTCTCATCCTGTTCTTAAAGAATGAAACCTCACTTTGAAAGGACAAACCACAGCCCATTTCCAAATTTTGTGAAATATCAGGAAGGGTACTGGAACCAAGCAATTCAAGCCGCCACATCTAAAAAGTTACATCATCTAGGCCTCAACTCTCAACTTCCCCTTTGTAGACCAATCTTTTTAAAAAAGCATTTCATTACATCATCTTCAGGTTAAGATGATGTAATGGTACATTTTGTTCATGTAACTTTAATTCTTAAACTAAATTTTTAATTTTAAAAATAAAAACATGAAGAACAAACAACCACAGAGCCCTCTCCACCACCCCTTCCAGGAATCAGACCTTATCTCCTGAAGCCCTGTGACGGATGTCCACAGGATTACACAGAGCTGGTATCTGACTCTGCAGGTGGTGGGTCTTTCCACTTCCCCTGAAACCCTCCGTTTTTCCACACATACTCTGTTTTGACAAAAAAACATTAGGAATAAATACTTTTTTAAAATCAACATCCTATAATAAAATGTATTAGCTCATTTCTGCCTTTGGATACCATCCATGCATCCAATGTGTGATGACACTGTGCAAAATTCCCAAGCGGGGGCAGGCAGCCTGTGTGGTTCACCACGTGAGGATGAAAGCAAATCACCTTCCCAAGGACCACAGAGATTACATTTAAAAGCTGAAATATAAAAGGGCCAGATGATTCATTCTCCTAGAACTTTGGGTAAAGAGCTCTCCTTTCATTTTTCCTCCTAGATACAAGGGAAAAGAACTGACCCTTTCCAAAGAACTTTCTCTTTTACCAAGTCCCCATCATCCCACCGCAAATTTCTTCATCACAAAGATGTAAATATTGGGCTCCTGGGTGACTCAGTTGGTTAAGTGTCTGCCTTTGGCTCAGGTCATGATTTCAGCGTCCTGGGATCTTAAGTTGCAGAGCAGGGAGCCTGTTTCTTTCTCTGCCTCTGCCCGCCCCCTCTCTCTGCTTCTCATGAATAAATAGATAAAATCTTTTTTAAAAACAGATGTAAATATTAGGGAACAGAGTTGCTCTGTCAATCTGTGGTTGTTTATATTTTCAAAACTCTTCAATACGAAGTTAAGAGAAAACAAATTTTCAACTGGGGTAATGAAATGAAAACAGTGAAAAGTAAACTTCAAAGTGAAAAGTCTAAGGAGTAAAGATTTGAATTTTTCAACTTTCCTTCCCCTATTAGAATGAATTTAAGGGCAATTTGTGGTTTCCATAAAGAGTATTTGTGCCATTCTCATCACTCTGGTTTCCTAAGGAAAGCACAGTCAACTTAGGATTGTAGTCATCCTTGTATAAACAAGGGTAAATATAAAATGCTGAGCATGATACCTGAAATATAAACACCTCTCATACTTGTTCTTATTATTATTACATCATTATTACTATTATTATTATTATTTCCCCACAGGGTTTCCCTACCCACACATACTTCTATAAATGCTTTCTTAGGCTCAACTACACTAATCGTATCAAACTAACCTAAAAGTCCTTAAGTTTTAGGTCATGACCTTTAAGGAATTAATAGAGAAATTATTTGCCATGTCATCTTTTCTCTATAATTCCACAATGAAAGATAATCATTCTGGACCAAAAAAAAGAAAGTGTTATGAAGAAAAGTAAGTAGAAGTCCTTTCTGTCCTAATATGTAGACATCATAGTTTTCCTTTACAATTCAAAGAAAAAATTTCATGAAAAAAATCTTTTGCACTTCTGTCTACACTTGTCAACATCTCTAAAATTGGCAATCAATAACTCAGATGTCCCCGAAGGTATACAAATCATGGAATGTGCTTTGCACTCCCTTCTAAGTGCAAATACAGCAAGTTCTGCTAACAGAAAGTTAGCTGTTGACAGCAGAGCCATTAAAACATAAGTGATCTTTCATTCCAGATCTTGAAATTATTTTGCTAAGGAAATGGAGTTGCACTATCCTCAAAGGTTAGGAGGGAGGACATAGAGGGAAAAATAAAAAGAGAAATAGAAAAATTATTTGAATTGTTATAGACCTCTCTCTTCTATTCAGCTACTCTTCTTGGAACACAGTTGTACAAATATACCCAAAATTGATCCTTTATAAACTCCAGCTACCTTAGAGTTAGTAAAGAATATATATTTATATATTATAATTCAGAATGACAAAACTAGAAAATACTCTTCCTTACTAAACTGTAAAAGGCAACAAAATTGTATATCACAATTATCATACCAGAGCAAACTGCACTGGAAATGTTTCAAACCAAAGACTAAGTATGCTAATTAACACAAGAAAACATATCAAATTCAAATTTAGTTCAGAGCGGTCTCCCATTATTTTAATTTTGTATTCTTTAGTTTAAACTACTAATATGGGAATTCCCTGAAAGTTTAGCAACATAAATCTGTCTGTTTTATATCATAACTAATAACTATCAAGATCTCAGAAACTATAGATTCCCCAAATTTATCAGAGTAACTGAGACAAGATATAACATATTTTATCAGAGCAATACCACCAAAACTGTAAGGATATGGAAATTTCTGCTTAGAGAAAAAAAAACACAGGTTTTTTTTTATGTTTTCTAGTGCCTGACTTTCTTAGAAAAATATGACAAACTGCTGGGAAAAAAAGAAGATATGACAGACCGCTAGCTGTTCACCAAGAAACAGAATAAAGTTCTTCCCTTCTTCTATCAGTTTTTGTTGTGAAGTGGATGCCCAGCCTGGGACTGAACTACCCAAGGGCCCCAACGCCCCTAGGGTAGCTCTTTGATTAGACCCACAGTTTCACCACTGGACTGCAGCAAAATTTAACTTCTAAATCACTTGCTCACATGGAATTCCCTGGCCCCCAACTTTTGCTCTTTCCCCTTTCTTCTTAA